>NW_010269765.1:0-5929 GCF_000690775.1 Eurypyga helias
ATCTTCTGATGTTGAGGGCTCCACAATAATAAGAGGGAGGGTGGGACTTAGGGAGGAAAAGGAAGAGTTGGGGAGAAGAAGCCACATCTTTGGAGGGAAGAAAGTGCCCATGCAGGACCCCGAGGCATCTCCTGCAGGGAGGAGATGAAACTTTCAGACACCTTATCCCAAGCTAGACACTTCCAGAGCCGCTAGTTTGTGACAGTGAAGGCATAAGCACAGATTTGGAGGACAGAGAGCAACGGAGCTGCAAGTGGAGATAAGCCTGTGAATTCAGCCGTGTAACATAAACAAGTCCGAGCTCAAGGCATGCACATCACTTCCCAGCAAAAGGAGTAGGATCTGGAGCTTTATGCAGCTTGCTCTTTTGACACAATCACACGATGATTCATTTAGTGTGCATTACCTAATAGAGATTACTGCAAAGCCTTGATTCATTGATCTAGACAAAAAATGAAAGAGCCACAGGAGGAGATGAAGTTATTCGTCCTCTGCAAAGCAATGACATGTGAGGACCCATTAGATACAGATGTAGAAAATAGAAGTGACGGAAAGAAGAGAGTGAAGAGAGAACTCCAAGAAACACATTCATCGGAAGCCCTAGCAGAATACAGGCCATCATCAGTGCACATAAATTATCATTCTGGAGAAGCAGGTATAAATCAATATCGTGCCATTGATTTCAACCGATGTAGAGCAGCTCTGGACAGCTGAGAGCTGACTGAAGAGAGTATGGAGAGACTGCGCCCTCCAGAGGGTTTCTGCAGCTGATAAAACAGGAAAAGCGGAGAAGAAATTAAAGTGCTTTGCCTACTTCCCAAACTCAGCTCCAAGCTTGAATTCCAGCAACAGCGAATCTTTACCATGGGAAGTCTCCTACACCACCATGAGAGAATATGGGGTGATCCAGAAGGGCAGGGAAGAGTAGTCAGTGCCTAAGGGTGGACCTCTGAAATGCCACCATCCAGACCCCACGGAAGAAAAGCAGTGGAGGTATGAAACACGTCAGAAAGCACGGGATATTCCATATTCCACAGGACAGGGGCTCTGCCTACCTCAGCTCTGCAGAAGGTGTGGTTTGGGGGTGGGATATGGACTCTATCTTCACGCTTTCTTGTATTGCTTAAAAAATATTCTCCTAATGCAACCTTAGGCACCGTGGAAATCTCACACAGACCATCCCAAGGGCTGCATAAACCTTAAGTTTTTAACAAAGGTAGGAAAGAAGGATGTCTGGTGCTGAGACCACCTAGTCTCCCATGTCAAAGGGCCTGGCAGTTTTCTCATGCTTTCCCTCAAGACACATATAGCTGTCAGGACCATGACCCGCTCAAAAAACTGGTGATTCCTAACAACTGTGGTGCAAGCAGCCAAGCTGAAGGTGTGATGGATAAGCCATGTAACAAATTTTAAAGCATCCTTCATTTTTATTGGAGAACAGGGGTCAGATCAATATGGCTCTGTAGTACGCTCTCCTACAGGTTTCAAAGGATTTTGAATGAAAATCACAACAGACAACTGTAAAAGAACAAGCGAAAGGCACTTGGAGTACTGGGTTACTTACCCATATGCCCATGGAAGCCAAGTCCCAAAATAAGGTGTCACAGTGATGGAGTGTGTGCAAGAGAGAATTTCCATTCGCCGCAAAGAACGCCCTTCAGAAAATCACTAATACTCCCATGTTCACTAAAGTTAAGCACTTCTGTTCATCTTGGCCTTCCTTCTGTGTTAGGAAATAACTATGAAAAACAACCCGAGCATGCCGGCTAATAATTATACCATCACAGTATATCGATTCTTCACATCCATAGGAGAAACTGCAGTAGCTCTCTAAATGAGGTATTGCCTAGGTCTTGGAACAGGAGCTGGCTGGGGTTTCCACATCCTTTTCCATACTCTCAGGAAATTGTGCAGCAGAAGCGAGTGAAACACTGCTGTAAGGTAAAATTACAGGGTCTTTTCCCCACACCAGAACTGTCTCGTTCCACTCAATAAAAAAAAGCACAGAAAAAGATAAGGACAAAACCGCAGCTGTCAGATGTTCCTGAGGCATCGTAATTATGAAAATATTATTTCGTGTTTTGCAATAGTATTTTCCACGAGAGAGACACTTGCTCAGAGCTTTAAAATCTCATCACATTACAAGAATTTGTGATCATGATGCACTCCAGGAGATAGATGAATAAATAAGATTCGCCATAACTTTACATCTTAAATATCTTTCTCACTCCTCTCTTATGTAGCTATGGAACATTAGAAGGGGAGCATCATTACACACAGAAACGCACCTACAGAATGTAGCCATTTGTGCTCTGCCTCTCCCTTATCATTTCTCTTTTGTGACATCTAGAGATGTCTATTAAGCACAGAAAACAGCATTCTCCATTAGCCAACAAATGAAAATACCCATGGATTTTAAATTACAACCAGATCACAGTGAAGAGTCAGAAAGAGCTTATTTAGGCTAGCTGACAGCCCATTTGTCCTTCTCCAAGCCTGCCATCTTGCCTGCATGGAGCACAAGAAAGCTGAAGGCAGACTAATGACACTTAACACATCCGCTTAACTGTTGCATATAATGGATTTGATGCTCCAAGGAAGACACTTTAAAAAAATTTTTGCATCTGCAGCTTCCACCCAACCCAGTGATCAGACAACATGGTCTGCACTGTTGTCTGCAAATACATCCCACGAATAAATATCCTGGTCATCACACATCTTGGTTTACCTGTTTCTTGACAAGGTAACTTGACCATGGAGTCAGCCTAGATAGCGAAGAGCACAGGAAAGTAGCCCAGGTGGGACCCCTCCATATGGTCACGGGGAGAAAAGGTCCACCCTAGGGTCAGCTGCCTGCTTTGATTGTGGCTGCAGCCAGTGATGGAGCCCAGGAGGATCCCATTTTCATCAGTTGTATCAGGCCTATTTGTGGCAAGAGGAAAAACAGCAAGATAATGAGAGTGACACAGCTAGAAATAATTAGCTGAGTGGGAAATCCATTCCCAGCCAATTAATGGTGAGGGGCAAGTGTTGCACAATAACAAGTCAAGACATATCTGGCAGTTCTCAGCTCATCCTGCTTCCAGTAACAAGAAGGCAAAGGAACAAATTGGTTTTTGATTAAAAATAATTGGATAACAAGTATGGTACCAGCCGTGGGAACCTGAGAGGGCAATTGGACCCACATTCCTCTGGACAGCACAAAAAGTTCTCTGAAGTATCTCTTTCCACAGTACAAGCAATAGGTGTTTGGAGCAGTAGGCTCCCTACAGCTGCCTGAAGAGGAGGGCACAGATCCCACCACAGTCTGAGTCTGGAATAGGATTTTGACCCTACTGAGTTGTATTATAAAGCTATAAAAAGATGGCCAGCCTGATGGCAAAATACTGACATCAATCACATCCACAGCAACTGTGCAAGCATATGTTTGCTCAAAGATTCCTGAAACACAGACATTACTTCAGGCCTTTTTATGGGAGCCACATCCAACTGTTCAGAGCCTCATGACCCTGCGGGCATCTGATCACCACTGACAGACCTCTGGGATCATCAGCTAAAGCAAGAAGTGTTGCCTCAGAATTGCTTGACATTGGTGTCTTCATGGTGTTCATCATCACAACTGAAGAAGTAAATGTCTGTCAAAATACCCAGATATCTCACCGGATAATTCACGTATGGAAAGAGAAACTAAATTCATCAAATAAATTGTCTACAGGGGACAGTTTCCCCTGAGCACGGGTAGAAAAAGCTGCTGGAAACAGAGAACAAAGTGTCATCATCTCACTTTGAGATGTGAAACAGGAGCTGACAACACTGTGATTTATGGAGAACCAAGGCCTATTTGGGGAGAGAGCAGTTTACAGGAGCTGTGCCAGCAGAGGTGAAAACATGGGACTGAGCTCTGCTCATCTTCCAATTACAAGGGCTCATATTTTATCAGTGTAAGAGATAGGCAATGACCTTCCCCTTCAGAGTCTAAAATTGTTTCTGGGTTGAGCCTTTTAAAAACAAAATGGTATATATTTGCCTGAGTACAATACGTCTAAGATCTTATCTACAACCCAGTAATTCACTAGGAGAAGTCTTGGGTGAAAAGATTTAAGAGCCCTGCTCGCCTTGTATGGGCCTGCATTTACAAATACTCATTTAGGAGCTCAGGGTTCACCTTGACCTAGAATATACAACCACGATAACAAGAGATTAAATACAAGGCTGCTCTGGCACTACACAGCATGCTTCCCCCTTGGATGAGTGTGTTGAATAAAGATATGTTGAATCATCCCACTTGCATTCCTGAAAATTACTGCCGGTTTCCAAATTCACTAACATCTCCTCCAAACTACAACTGTGCCATCAATATGGTTTTGGTGACATCTAACTAGAGGTGCCAGAATTTTCTGGGGTAGTCCTAGGGACAAGACTCCCAATGCAATTGCATCATATATTCTGTCCCAACCAATTGTATTAAACAGTCATTTCCTTCACCAGTGTGGATTATTCCCAGCGGGGGACACAGAGCCTTGACATCACTGAGGCAAAGCAAACCACATCAAGCTGTGACTTTAGTCCATCAGCACGGGGGAGGACCTCAGGGTCAGAAAGCCACGAATCCCACCTGAGATTTCTTCCAGCTGTGGAAGTCCAGAGAATCATCTTGGCTGAAGTGGTTTGGGACATGACATTTAGATGCCATGGACTTTATTGGAGAAAAGTTGTGATCCTGAGCACTTACATGGTTGGACTTCTCCACAGGATCGTGGACACTGGACTAGCACAAAAATACTCTTCTGTCTGGCTAAAGCATGCTACAGCAGCAGATTCCATGGCAGGGGGGTTAGCACTAGACGATCTTTAAGGCCCCTTCCAATCCAAACCATTCCATGATTCTATACAGACTGGTCTCTGGGCCAGCTGGTGTCCTTGCAGGAAGGAAGGAAAGGAATGTTTAAGCAACTCAAGGATGGGAGTTAAAAATTCCATCACTGGTTCTTTATGATTGACTGCTGTTGGAAAACTCACAGATAATGAATTTAAAACATCAGGTTACCCCCACAAGTGGCAGCTTCAGCCGCAACCTCCTGTCATTCTGTCCTGTTCTCTGCAGCTTCAGTTCTTGGGCAAAGCAAGCTGCTTATGAAACATCATGGTAGAAAAGGTGCAAATTTTGTTCTGGCTCTGCAGAAGAGATTTCTGTTTGACTGGGCTGGGATATATCAGGATGCTATGTCAGGATGGATGGGTAGATATCAATTCTGGGGGATTTTGCGATGGAAGAAAGATGTAGGAGTTCACATAACACATCATGGTGATTAAGGGTAGGGTAGTTCAAAATAAGTGCATTAAACCCAAATATTCACAGACCACAGAAAATATATGGAAACCAAAGGGTAACATGGTGCTCCTGGTAAGATGGTGAGGATGGGCAACATTACAAAATGTGAGGGGCAGAAAGTGGCCATAGCACGTTCCACCAGGTAGGTAGGGTGCTGTCTGGCCCCACTGGCTGGTGGCAGGCTCCCACGGTGACCTGTCCATGGATCTTACATGGGACGTTCTCTAGCAAGGTAGCAGAGGCTTGTCTTTGTCCTGTCCAGAGCCCAATGCTCCTTTTGACCACACTCTAAGAGGAAGATGGAAGATCTGGCACTTGGATATTTACAAGCCAGTTGGGAAACAGTATCCCTGTTTCTGGTTCCTTAAAGTGGTAACAAGAGTTGATGGTCGCACAAGCTTTCCTCGCCGTGCTGTGCTGAGCCGGGCTGGGGGCCAGGCACCCCCAAAGCTGCTCTGTCCCTGCCCTCCTCAGCTGGGCAGGGGAGAGGAATACAGTGAAAGGCTGGTGGATCGAGACAAGGACAGGGAGATCTCAATCACCAGTTACCATCATGGGCAAAACAGATGCTACTTGGGGAAAAAAATTAATTTAATT
>NW_010269766.1:0-23738 GCF_000690775.1 Eurypyga helias
CACCCCCGGCAGAAAGAACAGAAAGTCTTGTCAAAACATCTTTTACCTATAGTACGAGGTCAGATGTGTTTTTATCCTGAATGAAACTTTGATGCAGTCATGGGATGTTCCTGGTTACTGCAGTCCCAGAAATATAAGGCACATGGTTCCTTCACAGGTCATTTCAAATAGTTCAGCTGAAGAGAATTTGGCTTTTCACTGGAAAAGGTAGTTTCCTTTTCAATTGTCATTCCAAAGTAATGCTAGGAACGTGGTCAAGAAACGCTATGACGTAAAACTTGGACCAACTTCAAGGTAAGTTCTAAATGTGTTTTCTGCACAATCATCTCTGCTTAGACTCTTTTTATTTTTTTCCTTTTTTTTCCCCCCCAAAACGTTGTTGGCAGTTCAGAGAGCACAATACATCTCTTCAGAAGTGCACTAAGCTTCCAGCCCACAACTTCCCACAGTCTGTCCAGTCACCTCCTTGCGCAAATCCCGTCTAAGATGCCTGTAGCTCACCAAAGAGCCCCATATTGGTTACAGTTTCGTAATTATGCAAGAGGCACAGGATATTTCTGTCTCCAAGCACACTTATTTTTCTCCACATGAAAGACACTCGTTCCCTTGTTCAGATCAAAGACACTACTTGCTGTTAGAAGTTTCTTACGTTAAGAGCTAAGCTGAACAAGTACAGCGTGCTTGCTTGATGCCTCTATCAAATCTCACTAAGCTTTTACTTTGTGTTCTCTCTGGTGTGTTTACTCTTTGTTTTCTTTTAACCTCAGAAGCACCAGAAGGCTGGCACCAGGCTTCGCAGCAGCTTTGGTATTCCTGATGTAATACAGCCCTTTTCTTAGTTTTTTTTAAGTTTTAGTTGGGTACATATTCCAGAAGGTTATGACACGTATTCAGAACTGGATTATGAGTTCCCATAGAGAATTATATTAATGAAAAAAGACTAAATGTCCAGCCAGGTGGATATGGCAGGCGACAGGGAGCTCCAGAGAACATTTTCTTACTGCACTTGGTGTATTTCTTGGAGTAATTGCCTCTACACCCTAGAAATTGCTCTGAGTGTCAGACTATATGCACTTCAGAAGCACAAGACTGTCCTTTGCTATTTGCTAATTAGTCAGAAAGCTCTGATAACACTGGTTAAGAAAAGAAAAAACAAGAGAGAGTGGCTGTCTTGGTTGTCCTGTCTCCTTCAGTGGAAGCTGTCCAAAATACAGAGACACTGGTTTCAGCACCATGCTCCAGTGAATCAGCAAGGCCAAGCGTGTATTCCCTCCCAGCACTTCCCTTACCAAGCCAAGACAGGGAAGAGGTGATGGGGTCTCACAGAGCAGCACAGTAGCTCTGATTTCCCAAGCCTTCAGAAAATCCTTTGTGCCTTCAGAAAAGAAAGACACCTGCTAGAAAAAGCCTCAGACTGGGGGGAGTCAGGACTGAACCTCTGTTATTTTGGGCTGCTGTTGATAGTCAAGATAAGATAGATAACCAAAAGAGAGGGGGTGACTTTCCCTCCCTTTCCTTCCCATGGTGCCCACGGACACTTTTCACAGAAGACCCCAGTGGGTAAAGAACCAGAAGTTAAGTATGAAGTAGGTGCTGATTGTGGGACTGCTGAACATACATCAAGAAGTGAGCCACGAGGCAGAACGGGCTCCTCACGCTGCTTGAGCAGTCACAGCCACTGAGCCCAGCTGCAGGAGAGCTACCAGCTGCAGGCAAAATGGGGGCTCAAAAGACCTAGTCAAGCTCTAGGATGAGACAGACAACATCTTTGCCAGCAGAGATGGGAAGCATTAGCACTGCTGTGCAAGGCTCTATGTATGATTTTGTTTAGAAGACTGTTTCCAGCTCTGATCAGCTGTGTTTTAATAACAGATAAACTGGAACAGATGTGGTGAAAGGCTCTCAGGGTGATCAAGGCAATGGGAACTCTATCTTCCACGTGGCGAATGAGTGACTTGTTTGGCTTAGCAATAAGAAGAGAGCAGGACCTTCATGAAAAAATAATGATGTGAAATCCTAGGGAGAGAAAAGAACTATTTGGGTGAAATGTCAATGCTGGTAGTAGAAAAAAAATGGTGATGAAGAGAATTAGGTCATAAATAAGAAATAGCCTGGTTGCCCAAGGAATGGCATCTGGAAGGAGCTTTCTAACAAAACGGAACGGTGAGATGGCTTCAGAAGGACCTTGCTGTGTGCATGGAAAGGTTTGTGTGACACTGCGGATGAGCCTTCACATCCCTCAGATATCCTCGGACACTCCCGATGCGGTGACGTGCCTCCTACTGCTGCAGTCCCTGTGGGGCACTGGAAGGACAGTTGCTTGTCTCTGTACACTCCTGAGCCTCCCCATGTACTGTAAAAGCACCTGGCCTCAAGCTGTATGTGCTGCCAGATCCACGTTACGTTTCACAGTGCTGGGCAGCACGATGCCCAAGGCTTTTTGTGGCTCTGGCCTTTCGTCTCTCTACTGCTGCTGTTCACCACCTGCTATAAACCAGAGCGGATGCAGCTGGGCTGCTTAGCAGAGGTGCTGGGAAGATTAATATGTGAAAGGCGATGAGGTGCTCAGATGCTGCAGTCATGGAAGTCACGTGAGTCCGTGAGGCAAGCAGGCCGGTATTTCAAAAGCTTGGGGGAAACTCTGCTGAAAGCCACTGACACCTTTATTCCCATATCCCTCGGGAACTTTTGAAAATCCTTCACTCTGACGGCAAAGAAAACCCATTTTTTTACGACTGCTGCTCTGAAAGTTTAGTGGGAAGAAGAGAGTAGGGGATGCGCTACCTGGCCTGTGGTTAGCCTGAACTGAGCAGTTCTCCCACATTTCTATATTCCTCTGCTGTGTACTCCAGACCCTCGCTCTGCCCTCCAGCATCCAGCCACTTCTGCTCCAGTTTTCATTCGCCCATGGTCTTGCAGAGCTGCTTGCATTGCGTTAAAGCCTCTTCCCATTCCCAGCAAAGGCACCTGAGGCTAAAATTTTTGTCCTCCAGATGTTCCCTCCCTCTAGTTGGAGGCCAGTCCCACAGCAGTCAGTTGGTCTAAGTTTATCTGTACAAATGTATACTTTCACATAAACAGGAAGGAGAAGTGACACGGAGTTTGTGTAGTTTGGCTATTGCTTGCAGGGCTCCCAGGGACTACTAAAGAACTGCGGACAGGCAGGAGTGGGATAATGATTGCTTCAGTCTGGTGACAGTCTTCAGGATGTCGCCTGCATGTTTCTGTCAAACACCTGTGTGGAGATTACAACTCGTATTTGGTGGTGGTTAGGAGGTATCAGGAAAGGAAAGCAAAGAATCAAAACGGAATCATTCCCGAATGAAGAACAGAGCAAGCTAGCTGGGATGGGTCTTAAGGCAGCACTACACTGCTGCACGAGCCTAGAAAGAGCAACTCTTACCCTATCCGACCCCTTGGGGCTTAAGTTTCACTCTGAAAACTAGTTAATGATTTTTCACTGCACTTTTGATAGAAGAAACGTGTGGCTCCAACTCCTGTGCCATTTATTTCTGCATGTGTTGCATCTGTGGCTTTACTGAGGTTATTTCTCAAAGAATAGGTCCTGCGGTGCTCTAAGTGTTGCCCAAGACAGCTCTAAGGAATTAATAGACTTAGACGATCTGGTCAATATAGCAACAAAAAAAGACCAATTTCCTCCCAGTCAGCAGCCTAATCAGTTTTATCACAACTCATGAATTATCAGCACTTGCTCTTTGATCAAGACATGTTTGGGCTTAGGGGATTGTCATTGCTGTTTGTCTGCTTAATTCAATTACTTCTTTGATCGGTTTTGGGAGAAGTACCTGTAAATTAAATTCTCATTCACTTTGTCTTGTATATGAGCAAAAGAATTCATCAGCTGCACAACTCGCCTTTTCCTCATTTCCTGGGATCACAACAACAACGTGTGTATTTAGTCACACACACACCAACCACATTCCATTATGCCCTGCTGAGGGCTTTCCAACGCAAGAACAAGTTGCCTTCTTGCCCCACAGACCTCAGGTGTCTGCTGGGAAACACGAGAGCCCCTCTCACTCCCCTACAATGACACACACCTCTCCCAAAGCCTTAACTCACCTCGCAACTCTGCTCCGCTGTTTTGCTGCAGTTGTATTGGAGGTAACACAGGCACACACTGTGGCATGATGGAGACCAGTCCTCAGATTTCGTTGCTTGTAGAACCTCAGAAACAGCAAAACAATGGGTTCCTTAAAGGAGCTGCAGGGTCATATTTCATTAAAACTCCCTAAAATGAGCAGTTTATGACTATCCAAAGAGCAAGTCGCATGGGGCTGCAACAAATGTCCTGCAGAAGACACAAGCTGCTCTCAGGCAGCTCTGGCTTCTTTCTCTCCCAGCGCATTCAACAGCAGAGGACCTTTTGATGACACTTTGGACTAATATTTGGAGGAGACAGCTAGTAGGTTGAACTTCCCTCCCTTCACCAGTTTCTGGGAGCCTATAAACTGGATGTCAAGAATAATAGGGGTTTTTTTTCTTTGTTTTGGTTTTTTAAGTCGGAATGTCTGTAGTGCCTGATTATTTTTAATTAGTTTAGTTTTAATTAGTTTTTAAATAGTTACGATACCCAAGGCTAGCTGTAACTATGTCTTGTAGTCTTGGTTATTGTGTCACTGTCGTATTGGTGGATATAATTTTTGCAACCAGTGAGGGCTTTACTGTGACACATTGATCAGAGTGGTGAAGAAATGCTTAAAGAATTTTTACACATGCAACAAGATATACGAAAAATGTTTAAAGAGCTAGTTCTTCAGCGATTGTCCTCAGTCTAATTTCTGGACACCATGCTATCTTGCTTTTCCCAAGATATGTGAAAATAAACAAGACAAAAAATGGCACTGATTTTACCTGTAAGAAACATTAATCTCACCTCTTGTGTAAGTTTGAGTGAAACTATGTCTTTGTAGTTCAGTTGTTTCTGTTCAGTAACAAGCAACTGTTAAGTCTCATTTAATCTCAGTCTGACATGACAGTCCACAGTGTCTGTGCCGTGAAACCAGCCCAGCCAAAGATTTTTAAGCCCTTCCCCACCATCCCTAGCTCTTGGATGCCATCCATGTTTCTGTTGTCGTGGACATCTCCTTCTTACCTGAGGTTCCTTCCTCTGCCTTCTCATCTCTCTCCCCAGACCTTCTGGTGTCTATCTAAACCCTTCCCACAATGTCATTTGTAAGGAGCTATTGCCCTGGCCCCTGCCCACACCCTGAATTAACACCTGGAAGCTGGTCCCTGACGGAATGGTAGAAAAGCCCATGTGGGAATAAGCCCAGACTTTTTTTTCTGCAGGGTGTTTTATTCCTCAGCAATGTTTTTCAAGCCTCATTTTAGCTTGAACTCAGGTAAACCCCAGAGCTGTAGGATTTGGCATGATTAAAAATAATACTTTTCTTCTACTTTCAGCTTCCAGCCCTCACCATTTCTATGGCAAGTTGCTTCTCTGTCTATTTTAGTTCATGTTTAATGTAGAATAGACTTAAGAAACGTGGAAGAGCATCAATCCGTAAAATAGTCCTCCAGTGAGTCACGGTGCCCAAATAGCTCTGCTGAAAACAAAACAAAAGCAGTTCCCAGGCCTTAACCTCTGCAGAGCCACCCACCTTCCTCACGGGCAGCCAGCGCCTGCCTACCCTCACTGGAAGTGAAGCTGCTGAAAAGTCCTGTTCTGTGGAGCGTGTTGGGGTCAGAAGCGCGACCTCAGCATGCATGATATGACCCTTATGATTTAAGGGGTGTTACACACGTGCCAAGTTCTTTTGTCTGTGGAAGGACTCAACCACTGCTTTTCTTCTGTAGTGAACTGGGGGACATGGTGCCTCGCGCTGGGTGTAGCCTTATGGCTCGCACAGCTTACGCTGCATTTCTTAGTCAGCTTTTCTTCTGCAAAGGGACTTGTGACGTGGCGTGATTTCCTCCATGAAATTTTAATTAGCTTTTTCCTAACTGTTTTCCCAATAGAAAAATCACTATATCACTTTATTCATAGCGTAAGTACATTTTCTCTTGCTGAAGCCCTCCCAAAAGTCTATAAAATAAAAGGTTTTGATCTGTATTTTATACCTTTCAGGTTTAGCTAAAAGAAAGGTATATATTTCTTCAAATCCTTAAAATTTACATTTTAGAATTAACTCTATAAGAACATCAGTGTATATCGTGTATGGTCTAAAAATGTAGTTTAGACATGATTTTAATTTTAGAATAATTGGGAAACACTGTATAGCTAAATGAAGGGTTGCAAAACATTATTTGTTCTGGAAACATTGTTTCCTGAGGTTTATACATGTTCATGCAATTCTTCACCTACAAAAATAATTTGTAATTTATTATTGAGGTGGGGCATTTTAGCAGATTGTACTCACATAGTAATAAAACCTACTTTATCTTTCATTTACCGATATCATCAGAAAATAATACTGAGCTGAGGACTCTCATGAAACATTTATGAGTTTCAGCTCCAACTTCAAGTTGTTGAAGAAATATCAGGTATATGTTTTAAACATGTCATGATCGGCATCCTGATTACCTTTTATGTTCTGAAGTCATCCATTATCTTTCCATCAGACTTCATGGTCTTGTTACATGAATTACCAAAGGTTGAGGGGCATTGTAAGTGTTGTAATTTAGATAATTTCACAAAAGAAGAGTTCTGACTCTTTTCTGCATGTTTAAAAGAGAAAGTTGCTATTACTGTAGACAGCAAGAGAGACCTGTAACTTCTATATCATCAGAAAACAGCAGCGGAGCTAGGGTGCTTCATGGTTTAAGGAAGTTAACTGTGGCTGTGGTATGTTTTGCACAGTCACAGAGTCAGACCAGCTCCAGCGTTGCCTCAGTGCCATCATTGCCACCAGGGAAATCAGTTATCTTAGTAACTCGCTCACTGACTTTTCTAATCCTACCCTTAATGAATATAGTCCATAAGAGTGAAGTTTGCCGTAGGAGATGTTCTGAGGGTTTAGATGCTGCAGGTATGATGGAAGTGGAGCATGTTTTGTCCTCTGTCTCCATTCCCTGTGCCTTATCCCCCATCCCCTGTTCCAGGTCCTGGAGGAGCAGCTAGGATTTGGAGCCTGCCTGTCATTGGGAGGGATGCTGCAAATGTCACCCCCAGGGCTGCCTTTTTGGGAGGCGTTTATCACAGCCAAATTCATTGCACATTTACACACCTGGTCTTCTTGACTTAGAACACGCTACCCTCGTGTGCTTTCTGAAATTGGGGTAATATTTATTGTATTTAATTTTGGTAAGGGGTTCTGTAGGTAACCTGTTAACCTTTGTTTCATTTCTGGTTTTAAGTGAAAGGAGCTTGTTGGCATCAGTAGATGTTTTGTGAAGTGGGCACTGTTTTGGACACCGAGGATTAAATCAAAACATCTGGCTGGGCTGGTGTTCTGAGGAGCTGCTGCAAGTCTGAGTATCTATGGTTCTGTGATTTTTCAGGATGAAAAGAAATTATAGAGGGCATGACAAAGTGTTGTATGTGTGCATCACTGCAACTACCGTGGTGGCATTGTCACCCGGGGCTGAATGCCTGGGAGACAGTCAGTGTCTTAGCGATAACTGTGGGGAGGACAGTTCTGGACTGGGGTCCGTGTTTGTGTGGTGTCACAAATGGAAATGGACTGGTAATCTCTGCTAAGTCTCTCTTAGGGGTTTTTCCAAATCAAGGAGCCAATGCAGATTTCAAGCCAAGTTCAGTCCATTTTTTCCCCTTCCCTGAACAAGAAAGGAATACATGAAGTAAGTGTGTTATAAAGCCAGCGCTGGCAACATTGTATTGCAATGTACAATATAGCATTATTTCCTATTAAACAGTCATGACTACGGTGTTGCACAATGGAAATGTCATAACGGTGCTGGCTTATTTACTAGAATACAGTGAGGGACGTTGTGCAATTTACCTGAGGCATAAACTAAAAAACAAGAAAGGAATACGTGAAGTAAGTGTGTTATAAAGCCAGCGCTGGCAACATTGTATTGCAATGTACAATATAGCATTATTTCCTATTAAACAGTCATGACTACGGTGTTGCACAATGGAAATGTCATAACGGTGCTGGCTTATTTACTAGAATACAGTGAGGGACGTTGTGCAATTTACCTGAGGCATAAACTAAATAAATATCCTTTATAGGCAGATACCATCAACACGCAACCTTGTTTGTTGCTTTTAGTTAAAGTGGAGCTATTGGCTATGTAGGAAGGACTTTACGGAGTCAAAAGTCAAAGGTAATGGCTATTTACCTGGTTGTCACTGCTCTATATATGCACACTCAGCTGCTGTAACACTTTTTGTATGTTCCTCTTGCTCGTAAATGTGTTCCTCTGCCTGTTGTTTAGGAGGCTGGTTGGAAGTGGACCCCTGTGTGCGATGCACATAGGTGTTACTTTATGGGATCCCAGTTTCTGGGGCTCTGCCTTGCCACAGCTGGGAAGAATGGGTATAAAGTCTAACTCCAGACTGAGCTTCAGTGGCATTTACATGTGAAACAGCAGGCTGCTAAACTTTGATTACGTTTATAGGCATTTTACTGTTGTCAGAGCGATACTCCAGACATGTCCTTCCTTTCCCCTGATGATTTAAGTTGTTGTCATGCTTCTTGCCAGGACCTCTGCTTTCATGAATGTCTTTGACTGTAGAAGTGCTTCACGCATTTGCTTGTAAATCGACCCAAAGATACCCTTCCTGGTTAGTTAAATGTATAACAATCAAACACTCCTATAAAACTAAGCTTTAATAGGTCTGATGAGCCTAAAATCTAATGAAACGGTTTGGGGTGTATGAACGTATGTTTATGACAACAGTCCAGACAGCCACCTGGTATTAAAAATCTCCATCTGAGGGAATGCTGACTGTGCCCCTGTCCCTGGGGCTGCGGGGGGCTGTGCTTTGGGGAGGGGTGGAGGGACGAGTTTGAAGCCCAGCTGGGACAAAGGACTCGTACAGCATTTCCCCAGTGCCAAAGGGTGCAGGAACCCAGCATCCCTGCCTGCGGCTCCATGGGGCTCAGTCCAGGGCTGCTGTTGCTCCTTGGAGCAGCGCTGCACCACGGCGTAATGGGAAAGGTGGACTTCAGCAAAACAGGAGGGAAGATGGCTCTCAGCATAGCTCTCTCGCAAGCTGTTTATTTCCAAAGTGTCTGCATAGCTCTCCATCTCTCTCATTTGATCCCCTGCTATATTTTCAATTGCAGCCTGGAGCCTTTTGAGCATGTAATTAGGAAGAAAAGAAGGTTTAATCAGGAAATTCTGAGAACATGCTCATTAGTGTAAATATCTGGATGTGGGTTGTTGTTTAATCCTTCACAGGGAAATTAGACATTCACCTTTGACAGCCCTCCCAGTTTTGTGGGAAGAGAAATGCTAGGAGTAGAAGGGGGAGACCTATCAGCAGCTCCTCATTAGTAGGTCTCTGCAGAAGCAATCTGCATTACCCGGTGAAGCATTCATGCCTTCAGCAAAAACCGCCTTTCCTAAAAATACGTGGGGGTTGCAACACTCTTCGTATGTGTGCACCGTGCAGCTCCAGCAGTCGGTGCAGGCAGAGGAGGGAGAGAACAGAAGAGGCATTTAGGTATCTGCGAAATATGCGCAAAAAGCTGTAGCGCTGATTAAATTTAACCTCCTGGCTGTGCTGTGATCGACAGCCCCGTGCTGTGCAGCACAGGTTAAACTGGGAAATGAGCTCCCCTTTGGAACTGGTAAGCAAACCAAAAAAGTGTTGTCCCACACACCCAGTCACATCAGAGCACCAGTGAGATGTTAATGGATGGCAGAGCAAAGTGGTGGCTGTGTCACCACACAAAAAGTGAAAGGAAGAGAAACAAAACACGTCAGAGGGCATATTTTCTTGACAAAATGGTAAAGAGCACATATCAGAAAATAATAAATCATGGCTATCTGTGTATAAATAATAAAAACAATGAATCAGCACTA
Organism: Eurypyga helias; assembly: GCF_000690775.1. Lineage (NCBI taxonomy): Eukaryota > Metazoa > Chordata > Aves > Eurypygiformes > Eurypygidae > Eurypyga > Eurypyga helias. The sequence continues at coordinate 9,961 of NW_010269766.1, forward strand.
TCTGCAAAGTGGCAGATGCTTGTACAAGTGTCAGTGGATAAACTCTGAACTATGCAAAAGCCGGTGCCAAACGTGCTGTTACTGAACGGTGAAGGCAGTTTTATGGCAGCAGGGCCTGGGAGCCAGGGTACACGGGTGGAGATGTGGGTTCCTGGGGGCAGATCCCTCCTCCTTGACTTGTGCAGTCCCACCAGCTGTGCTCAGCACCAGGGCAGGTGATCATCTCCATGCCCAGCAGGAGCAGCAAGTGGGCAAAGGGGAAACCCCAAAGCACCAAAAATGTCTGCTCTGAACCCTGTCCTAAGTGTCAGCCAAGGCTACACAGTCATTCAGGATGTTTACAGTAACCTCCAAGCTCCATCTCTAATGGGATCGCAGGCACCTACTTCACAAGAAGATGCTTAAATTTAGGTGTCTTAACCTTGAACTGCACCCTGACCTAAGCATTCCCTGTAGAAGAAACAATGGCTTCTTGCAAGTGAGACTTCTTTCCCAGCCTTTAAAACACCTTTAAGCTCACCCAAGGGTGAAATCAAATAGTAATTAAGTAAAGCATAACAGGAAGAAATAATTGTGATGAAGAATGACTTCTAATGACTGCCTGTAACCAGATAATTTAGCCTCTCTGAGTGGCCCAGTTCCTTTCAGACTCTCGAGTGTGGCCATCCAAGGCTCCCTTTGCAAGAAGTGAGAACAGAAATAAAGAAACCTCTAAACATTTTGAAAAAAGGCAATGAGAGTTTCTAAGATGCTGTGAAGTGTGAGATTAGAAGAAGGGAACAGTGGTTTTCAGGCTGCAAGGAGAAAACAAAGTACTGTCTTGGGAGTTTGCATCTGTCCAGGACTCTTGTTTCTATGCCGTGTGAAGTCCAGTGGATAGCATGTAACGGTCATGTTTTTGCATAGCCTAATTTGCATAGGTAACGCAGGTTACTACTAAGTGAGTATCGCCAGTGCTGTGGTGCAGAGTGAGTTGAATTGAGTAATGCCACAGCATCCCTTCTGTTGGAGCACCAGGTGGAATTAGGACAAGTTCTGACTTCTGATAGATATGCATCAGCTGCCTGTTTTCTTATCATTGGAAGTTTAAGGATCCTTAGACATATAGTTATAGCCACCCCTAACAATGAAAGTGCAATGAGCTCTGTTTCTGAAGAGTTTATACTGAAATTGCACATGGGACACAGCATGAGCAGAGAAACAGGAGAGAAGGGTGAGCAGCGTTGGGGATAGAGCGACACGTTCCTGCAGCTCCTTGGTTTGGGGAGGTGTGGAGAGTGTCCTTGTCCAAAGTAAATTACTGTCCCACATGCAGTGAGCCCGAGTCCTGGCCAGCACTGTGCAGCGTGACCGCTACCTGCCTTTAACTTGTGTTATATGAGATGTCTTCGCTCTAACTTTCTGATTTACATACAACCCAAGTTACATTTTTTTTTCCACTAAACCCTGCCTTTAAACTATATTTTATTTTTTTGTCAGTGGGAATAATCTGCATCCCTAGGAGCAGTGAAATTCCAAGGCTGCACGTTAGTTCTGCCTCCTGCCAGTGAAGCACAGCTTTGCTGGGGCAGCCTGGTGCAGCCGTGCACGTCCCCGGCCGCCGCAGACCTCGGCACGCTGGCTCACGGCCACTGCTCAGCTCGGTGGCGGCTGGAAGCACCGGTGGCATTTACCGGGGCATCGTTTCAAACGTCCACCTGGCAAACCCTAGGCTGGATGGAGCCCCACCTTGGTGGTCCTACCCCCCCACCGCTGCTTCCCTCGTGCGCTGGGTGCAACGGCTCCTCTTCGTTGCCCAACCTCGCATCCCTCACAGCAGGACAAAACCCAGACGAAAATGTCACCTTGTTCGTACATAATAAAAAAGACATTTTCACCCTAAACAAGGACTAGTTTTGCTCTAAAGCTGGCATGCGCTCAATGGAAAATGGGCCTGATACTGCTTTAACAAAATGTGCAGAAATGAACCCATTTGTTTATACTGAGCTAGGAAAATCCCTTTACTTTGCTGTAGTTACAAATGTTTTTCACACTACTGTTCAGGACTTCTGTTTTTATGTCTGGCCTAAAAGACAACTCTCCCCAGCCATCGAGTACTTGTTAACCCCATTTATGGGAAATGGTTGCGCACTGAGTCAGCGGGAAGAATGACACTTACTGAATCACAAGCACCAGCATCCCATAGGTTTTCCTTGGAGGCCTCTCAACTAAATATTAGCTAGGAAAACACAGGGCCATAGGGACCGCCATACCGACTGCGGCCAGCGGCTCACCTATCATCGTTCTGTCCACACAGATGTGCCTGTAACCGATGGACCCAGGCTCTGCCTTGGCGCGAGGTCAGGCACCGCAGGTTTGCATCCAGAGCTCGCCTCTTACTGCACGGTAATTCTTTCCAAGTAGCAGATGATGTTCTATCCTAGGCAGCAGGCAGCCTGTTGCTCTCTGACAGCGAATTGCTTCCAGGCAACGTTCGCTGCCTCTCTCCAAATCTCAGCTTGGGCAGGGGGTGACAGCACCAGGAAACAGAGCTTCCCTGCCTCTCTCAGCCCGGGCTTTTCCTCTTGGGTGCAACACTCACCAAAGTTGTATGAAGCACAGGCATTGGTTGTGGCACCCCACCACTCATCTCCCTTTCCATCCTGGCTCCCTGCTTCTCAGGAGGTAAGTTATGGCATCCCAGAGCTGGGGAAGAGGAGGACAGCTCAGGAAAGCCAAGTGCTGCAAGCAAAGCTGGTCCTCGGGGCATCTGAGACCTCAGGGCACGACTGGTCATGCTGGAGGAGTCACTTGTGCACTGAACTTGGTCTCATGCCTGACTGGTCTGAGCAAATCATGACCAAGAGAGCATCACTGTGTGTCTCTGAGTCCTTTGCTTCCTTACTTCATTCTGGGCTGCCGGGAATTGCGGTGTTCAAACTGGCTCAGAGCTCAACCTCTAACTCAGGTCTGGAGTGAGCAAGAGACATTTCCATGTGGAAACAAGCCCTTCCCACCATCAGAATGGGTGAAGCTGTTTAGGTAGGGTGGGTAGCTGCAGAAGTGGGTGCCAAAATGGATATTTATCAGTAATTGCCCAGAAGAGGATGTTTTTCTTAATCTGAGATCACAAAGCAGTATTATGTTCATGCTCAAAGGAACTTTTTTATCCTGAATTTTTAAAGTGAAAAAGTTCTTCTTTTTTAAAGAAATCCTCTGTTCCTGTCTGTGTGTCTAGAGGTTTGTTGTTTTCTGCTATGTAATAAAATGAGCTGTATTTGTTATTCTGTTGCACAGATGCCTTTTTAAAATTTCTAAGAACGCTGAAAAGGCTTGATGACAGAAGATATTTTATGCAGTCTGGATGCATCCATTAAACAGGAGATGTATTCTATTGTCTCTTACATAGGCTTTTCATTTTTTTTGTTTTACCTGAATGTGTTTTAAAGTGCAGATAACAGTATAAAAGACATTGAGGTGAAACAAAGACAATATTCTTTCTGTGTGTGTGTGTGTGAAGCCAAAAGAGAAATGAAGAAAAGGCATCTTTCACCACACTTAGCAGGTGTGAAAACCTTTGCCCAGATCCCAGCTGCCATCCAGATTATGCCAAAACACCACCAAGCACAAGTCAGGAACGCTGAAGGAGGTAGCAGGACCAAGGGTGTCATATTCCTGTCAGCTGGCAACGAGTAAGTTCATCAGCTTCTGTAAATCTCAGCAGGAGATTTTGATGTGTCGTCAATAAAAGCTTGATCCAACTCAAGACCTCTGATGCAGCTGATATTCCCCTTGTCTCCTGGAAGAGTCTTTGAACCTGGCCCCAGTTATGTCACAAATTTCTGGCAAGGTCAGGTGTTTCATGGCTGTCCCCTGCTAAATGGAGGTTATCTCGATAGAGCAGTTTCATGTGCAGAAACGATGATCTTCCTTCCGTCACTTTACAAGCCCTTGCAGTGTAGTGGCAATTCAAAATGACTTTCCTAGCGCAGCTCAAACCTGGACACACTTCAGTGGTGTGTGAGGCTCCTTAGTACTCTTACAAAGTCCTGTTCTTAGGCACCAATAATTTTGTTAAATTTTAACCATTTGGTGTGACATTTTCCATCCTGGCCATTGGCCTCAAGCTTTTTGGTTTTGATTTTTTTCTTTTTTTGGTGTGTATGTTTTTATAGAGAAGTGAAGGAAGAACTGGAAATTTCAGCAATTAAATGTGATAACCTGGCAATCATTTCTAGGAAAGAGGCTAGAGGAAAATATACTGATTTACCAGAGGGAAATCTTCTGCCTTTTTCCCCAGATGAGAGCCATACTTCTGGGATAATGACAGTGGTGTAGACTGGGTTAGAGAATGTACAGGAGGGGCAAGGAAGACCCAAGGGCTGGGAGGAGGAGGACTGAGATCCAGCTCCAGACTGCCATATGGAGCAGTGTCTAAGCACCTTGTCAAACCCTGAGGAACATGCACTTTTTTTTTCTAGGACTACCAGGTCCTGTTATACTCCAGAGCTGCTTGCTGTTTGTATTTTACAGCTTTTTTCCCCAGTCCCAGTTTTGAATAGTGTATTCATAGATGTTAATCTCTCTCAAGCCAATGTCAGAGTTTTCAGTGATTTAACATAGTCAAGGTTTCAAGCTAGGTCCCAGAAAATAAATGAGAGATGATTTTTACTCAGTTCAATGGGGGATAAACCACAGCATCTGGAATGTTCCTCTCCCACCCTCTCTCAGGGCTGAAGGACAGAGCTTATCTTGTGCAAAGTTTAAATCAGACAAATACTATTAAAAAATCTGTTGTGTTGGCTGTTGCTGGAGAATGATGACGTCTTAGGTGTGTAATCTAGGCTTTGTCCTTGGTTTCAGTAATGTGACATGCCTGTGTTCATAATGTTTGCAACCATTTATTGCAGGTGATCAAGCAATAACTGTTTCACAGGGAAAATTTTAATTGTGCTGAGGAGCAAAGTAGACTTTTCAGGTCTTTTTAAACAGGTTAAGGAAGAGCCATTCTCCAAGAAGCCCTGTTTGTGTTGACATGTTCTCTCTTTGTTGACTTTTTTGTTTAGTTTTTCTATTTTATTTTTCTACAGAGTACTGAAGAAAAAGGTCTGTCTGCCAGGCAGGATTCATGAACCCTCTGCGAATGGGCAGCAAATCCTGTTGGCTTCACTGCCTGACTGATCTCAGTCTTCATCTCCATCTTTTCATCACCCAAAGCTGACAGGCCATCTTACCTCCAGGCCTTCTCTTCAACACATCGGAGCGATCTTGATGTGATTTTCCACCTTTTTTGTGGCTAAAGGTGTAACATAGTTTATGTTATGATCTGTTCTTTTCTGTGATCTTATTTTTGCCTTTGAGGGAGGCTTGTGTATCAGCTCTTTCTCACTGTCTGCATGCAACTTATATTTAATTTCAGGAGGAAGGATATGACTTAGTTGAAGCTTCTGATTTTACTAAAAATATTTGGGTGATTTGTGATGACTTGGATTTTCAGGAGATCATACTAAAGTCTCCTTTGGAGATATTTTCGTTAGAAGTGTCCACAAAAACAGACTCAAGCCAGCAGGGAAGGGTTGCAGAAGAAGGCAAGAATAGCCTTCTTATTTAGTTTGATTCCTTTTTCAGGCTTGAAACCCTCCTGGAGACAGGGTACTGCAGCATACAGGCCCTTGGCCTGGCCTAGCATGGCCGAGCTCAGGTGGAGGTGTGCTTTAACATGCTTGACATACTGCAGAGGGACTTCTGCAGCTGAATTGCCTGTTGTGCGAAGAAGCATTTTCTTTTATTTAGCTTCAGCCTGCCCCTTTCCTCTCTCAGCTGATGCTCTTTGGTTCAAGTATTGGCAGAGATGGTGAAAAATTTATCAAATGTGGAAAGAATGATCAGCAACTACTGAGAAGGTTTAAACATAAAAGAGTCGTTAACATTGTGTTCTACTGATTTTTTTATAACAATATCACCTTCAGCAACAAGAAACATGAACACATCTTAAGAATGTTCAGATTTCATGAAGTCATTGAGATGGCTTCCACCACAGACACACATCTTGGTTATTTTGTTTACAGTCCATGCCTGTGAAACCTCAATACACCTACGAGCTGGGGGTCTGCAGGCAGCAAACGCGGCTGGTGTTCGATCCGTTCCCCCGCTTCGTCACATCTCCTGAAATGCACCGTGTGCAAAGGGGATTTGACACAGCAATTTAGACTGCAGTTTGGACCAAAATTAGTTTATTATATGAAACGACCATGAGCTCGAATGGACTACACTATTTTGTTCAGCTTAAATGGGTATTTTATATTACTTACATATAATGGAAAAATGCACTGTTCTACACGTCTGCCTATTTTTCTTTCTTTTTCTGTGCAGACTACTCACTCTGGGGAAGTGGTTTGGGAAATGTAAGTAAAGGTTAGGCAGGTTATTTCTGTCTTATGTAACTACTCTAGTTTAGTGCTTCTCTTAATTTATTTAAAAGTAAGTCTGCATTACTTTCCTGTCACTCCTAAATATTGATAGGTACTATTTGGCTAAATAAATAATTAAGACAATCAATGTCACTTTGGAAACCATCTGAAGCTGCACTGGCTGATCTCTCATTAGCTAATAAATACTGGCCAGCCCTGTTTGGCCGTGTCTTAAGAAATCCAAGATGGAGGAACTTCAGATCTAATACATCACACTTCTATTATTCTGGTTTAATTATTGACTTCGTACACTGATGTTTTCGTCAGTCAGTAAGAGGAATTCCTTAGCATTGCCATTTGGAATACTGTCTGTCATCCAGGAGAGCTGGTTTAAGGAAATGTGGGTGTCCGGGGCAAGATAAAAACCCAGGTTCCTACATGTTGCAACAGTGGGGGAAAAGGAAGAGACGGAAATTTGTCCCTGGTTAATTATTGCTCTTCTGGGAGCTTTCTGTGAACTGCAGCAATCCACACAGCTTAAGGGGCAGCATGTGTACATGACTTTTGGGAACACAGGTGCGTTACCCTGGGGTTTGACAATATAGGATTTCAGGGCAGATCATCTGCCCTATAGCACCTAGTGCATACTTTGCTCTGCTTTTAATATATAGCTGACTTAAGTTTACTGGGAAAAATAACTGGGGTCCGGCTTTTGCAAAGTATATTGGTGTACATTCCCCTTCATCCCCTTATCAATAATATTCCATCTGCCCTGGATGAGTGGAAATTGCCATAGAATCTTGAAAAATTTAAGAAATATTTTAATAATAAAATGAATACTCTTGCCAGGTGCTTTTTCTCACTAAGAAAGCCTGAAAAAACTTGTTCCGATACTTTTGCTCTGATTCCAATTGCAGCCTTCCTTGATTCGGAATAGAAGAGTTCTGGTGTTCTGCTGCAGCTCAACACTCATGAAGTGCCATTTCTCAGCTAGGCTGCCTTCTTCAAGAAAAAGAATTCCCCTGCTATTTCAGGAAGTAAAGCAAATATGTATCTTTACTGTTTGCAGTGTAAACTTTCATTTAGCTAGCATCACCAAAAAAAAAAAAAAAAAGAAAAAAAAATACACCACCACCTTACCTTTATACAAAGAGTATTTAAATTAAAACCAAAGTACTTTATACAAGTTATCTTTCCAGTTTTGAAGGATTCTAAACAACATCACATTTTTTAATCTTTTCTGCCATGGATGAAACCTCCCTAGAAGCTATGTTTTGTGCTTCAAGGAGCGCAAAATGATATTCTACTTCAGGAATGTATTTCATAAATAAAAAGGCTTTTGCTGTGAATTATTAGCCAAACAAAATTTCTGTTAGAAGAATGAGTTTTGGAGGTAATATCCATTGTAATTTGGGGTTAGGTTACTTGAAACCATGTTCTTATCAGATATAGTCAAATAGGAGTTTCTTCTACTTGCTGGAAAGATGAGGGTTTGGTAGGATGGAACAAGGCTCAGGTTATTTGGTTGTTTTAATTTTTTGAGCAAATCTAAATAGCATGATAAGGGCGAGCAACTCCCTCTGGTCATTCCTTGTGTCTGTCCCTATGGTGAGCTCCTGCAAGAGGTAAGAGCAATAGCATGTAAAGTTCTGATCAAGCCCCATCAATCCACAATGGAGTATGCTCAGTGAAACACATATTGGGATAGTTTTGCTGCCAAACACTAATAAGTATCTGCTTTTTTTTTTTTTCTCTTCAGGACCTCAACCACATTTGGACAGCTTTTCTTGGGCATATCATTGCTGCCTGGTGCTAATGCAACCTTTCTGCCAAATGTCAAGCCTTTGATACAAGAATGGGAGGCAAAGCTAGAGCTTTTCAACAAGAGAATAAATTTTCAGAGAGTAATTCAGGTATAGATACCATTTCCAAAACATCTATTATGAGTGACATCTCGTGTTTTCCAAATTTTTGTTGCTGGATTCAACCACAACATTTTTCATGATAATATTCTTTTAGTGCTTAATTGTATGCATCTGCATCCAAATACACATAGTTATATCTGTTCCAATGTTATTTTTCAGTTTTGGAGGAAACTAAGCTTGATTACAAGTGTTTTACTCCCTTCCTTGTACAGTTTAGAAGGCAGTGCATGCGGTTCTGCATGCAGTGAGGAGACAGACATATATTGTTACAGACGTAAGCACTTTTCAAATGAGCATGAAGGAAAGCATTGTCTTCTTTGTCAATACAGTGTTAGACTGATTGTATTTTAATTTGGTGTTTGCCACCTGGATGTCTCATAAAAAGCTCTAAACACCAAACCAGAGGAGAAAGAAAAACAAATCCCTGACTTCTTGCCTTGCCATAATCGAGCTGGAGTTATTTCAGGAACAAGCTGGGTTGGTTTTCCCTGGGACTTAAAAATACACAAGAGACAGTGTTTTCCAGAAAAGAATCAAATGGAACTAAAAGCCAGCACTGGATGAGAGAGAAAGACCCTTCCTAGACTCTGGGTTGTTTTTCACGGGGTTACTCTGGTCCGGACCTCAGGAACATGGCGTTCTACCAACCGCGATAGGTCCTCCTGTGGCTAGTCACAAATCCAAACCTCCCAGAGACAAGCAAGCCATGGAGACTGAGGAAAATTAATATCTGACAGCAGTATGTTTGTTATGGAAGCACAATATAATAAAGCATAACATTCCCATCATCATCCATTGCTAACAGTCCTTTGATGTATCAGCAACACCACGTCCAGAGCATAGAATCATAGAATGGTTTGTCTTGTGAGGGACCTTAAAGACCACCTAGTTCCGACCCCCCTGCCATGGGCAGGGACACCTTCCACTAGACCAGGTTGCTCAAAGCCTCATCCAGCCTGGCCTTGAACACTTCCAGGGATGGGGCATCCACAGCTTCTCTGGGCAACCTTTTCTACTGCCTCACCACACTCTCTGGAAAGAATTTCTTCCTGATATCTAATCTAAAACTCCCCTCTTTCAATTTAAACCCGTTACCCCTTGTCCTGTCACTACAGACCCTTGTAAAAAGCCCCCCCCAGCTTCCTTGTCGGCCCCTTCAGGTACTGGAAGGCTGCAATAAGGTCTCCCCGGAGCCTTCTCTTCTCCAGGCTGAACAAGGCCAACTCTCTCAGCCTGTCCCCATAGCAGAGCTGCTCCAGCCCTCTGAGCATCTTCGTGGCCTCCTCTGGACTCGCTCAAAGTGGTCAATATCCTTCTGATCTTGAGGGCTTCAGAGCTGGACACAGTACTGCAGGTCATAATCTTTTACCTCCAGTGAGCGTGAAAGACAAACTCAGCATGGCTAACAGCAGTGTAGGGTAGGCTTTCCTGCTCCTCATAGGGTTACTGACAAACTTTTTTCTGTTAATGAAAAGAATAGAAGCTCATCTCTTGAGCTGCCTTAGCATTGCTTAAATGTTAAATCCTTTTCTTCGGCAAGTTCTCCTCAGTTTTTGCTAACTGTATGGGCAAAAGCTGAGCTCAGGATCTTCTTCCTTCTCCTGATGTGGGTAAAATGCTGGTGCTCTGTCTGGAGGAATTGGGGTCCACTTGTGTTGCAGACCTGAGGATGTAGTTCTTGTTCCATTGACTCTGCCGCTATCTTGTCCCAGCTGATGGCCAGCAGAGGTATGTTGACTACCTCCTTTCATCATGGGTGTGGTGGTACTAGCAAGGAGGGGAACCCATGTATGGCTGAATCTGCTTACACAGGCAGCCCCAACATGGATGATGACATTGTATCATGCATTTCACATAATGAATTTTGTTTGTGGAATGCATCAAAACCGGTACAGTGGATCACACACTCTGTTTGTTCCACAGAAATGTAAACCCACTTATTTTATAGGCTCAGTTGGGTTACCTCTCAAGGTAAACTTAAAAGATGCAATCAGATTATAATCCTTTTGAACCTGGGAAGCCTGATACTGACTTGTCTTCATCTTCTTTTCATGCTCAGGGCAGCCAGTCATGGGTCTGGATCCCATTTTAACAGGCACTTTGTAAATCTACAGTAAAGAGCTGCTAAGTATGAGGCAACAGATGCAGACTGAGCAGAGCCTTAGGTTTATAAGCAGTCATAATGGCATTGCCACTTTTTTCTTTTGTGTTGACAAAAGACATGTTAAGGAAGGATTTGAAGGATGATAATGAAGTAACTATCAATCTGCACTCTAATTACAAGCATGCAGCATGAAACCACAGTACTGCTTTATTCTAGTGGTTTGGGTTGTCCAGTGTCTGGAAGAGAATTGTCTTTGTTTTGTCCGGAGCTTTCCTAAAATCAGAGACTGTGTTCCAGACATTGTGGTTAGCACTGACTTTTTTAACAGAGGGATTCCTGACTTGAGAGGACTGGTTTGTGATTAAAAAACTGGTCTGTCTTTCGCTTCTGCAGTAGTTGATGACTAATTCTGTAATAATCTGTGTTTCGAGCAGGCTCAAAGCCCATTGACTGCAATGGATTTGGGTTAGACTCTGAGCTCTGCTCTCTTTCCCAAGTCACTGAGTCTGTCCTCAGGAATCGTATGCTCTGAAAAGTGTGCCAGGTAAGTGGGAAGATAAGACAGTCCACTTCTCAGGATAGTTTTCCAGTGAATAAACACTGAGGACTTCAGAATTCAAAGGAGAGAGAAAATTTTTGTTAAAAACTTGGTGTTTTTTTAAATCAGATGGATTGCACATGAGTCAGTTTCACTAGAAATAAAATTCCACAAAAAAAAAAAAAATTTAGATTTACTGTTTACAGAAGACAGTAAAAAATGTCTAAACAACAAGTTTGCCAATAATAGCAGTACAGTATAACATGTCCAACAAAAAACTCCTAAATCCTGTCTAAATACTCCACATCACCAAGTTTACCAGACTGTCACAAAACTAATTGTGCCTAGGTCATTTAGTGGCAACTGTAACCATGCCCCGCAGCAAACCCTGTTATGTACCAGGCACAGTGTGGCAGATATGAGACTGCCTGGTCCATGTCTGGTGGATCTGTGCACTTGTTGAATACAGCCATTCCATGAGTACCTTTTTAAGAAGGAAAACTTTTTATTAACTGTTGCAAATAGTAAGAAGATACTGGGGTTTCTCTTTAAGAAATGGTATGTTGTGAGATTGTGGAGGTTGCTTTGGTCTGAATGCAACAGGAGCTTTCATTCTGAACTGAACCCACTCCAGAGCAGCAGACATCTTGGTGGGGGGAGATTGATTTTCCTCTTCATATTCCTTGTTACTGCCAGCCAGGAGTTTTGCTGTTGGTGCACTGTTTTTGGTTGCTGGTAGGGACCAGCTAACACATTTTCTATGGTATGCGATCAGAGTGTATTAGGGTGGAAGCCTCGTCATGAATGGCCACAGAGTAGAAATGAGGAGAGGTTTTCTGGCAGCAAAATAGTGGGACCCTTGAAGAAGAGACAACTAAACTGAACCTTGTTGTAGGCTGACATCTTTTTAAAACAGGATACAAGAAGTAAGTATTTTTATTTGAAACTTTTTGGAGTTTCATTTTTTTTGGCTTGCACCTTCAACAAACGGAAAAGTCTTTATCTTGTAAAGATAAGAACACATGGTGGCTTTTTGATACTACTTTATAGAACTGAATGGCTGCCCTCGGTATTCTTATTTTTCCAAATCACTTCTGTGGGAAACTATGCATCAGGAAATAATCCCTTGCAAAGCTGAAGACATAAACTTGGCTTCCTGCTCTTCTTTTTTTTCTGATGTGTTTGATTCTGTTTTGTTATTCTTTTCAGTCTCATTTATGTAATTTTCCCTTTACCTTTCCCTCCTTTTCAAATTCTGTTGCTCTTGTTTTTTAAAGTGTGTCAACAGAGATGGAAGGGCTGGGTTCCAGTTGCTAGTTTCATTTATCAAGATGTACAATGATAGCTGAGAATCCCAAAGGATGTCTTTGAAATCAAACCTCTGAAATGGTTTTAAGGCACTTCTAGCTGACTGCTTAAAATTGTGTGGCTGTGTTGGTAGATTTGTCTTGTGGTGACAACCCATTGACATGGTGCCCTGCAGAAAATAAAACCAATTGATAAGCCAATTTCCATTAAAGTAAATTAAAAAAAAAAAAATTAGAAAACAACGAACTACATAAAATATTCTCAAGAGGTCTTGATACAAATTAAATAATTTTCTAATGGATGAGAATGACACTTTCCCTCAAAACCTGGAATGCAGGTTGCCATGGTCTAAGAAGTTTCCTGTCTTTGAAGTCTATGTAACTAGATAATAATGAGATAGTGATTCCTAAAAAAAGTTCTACAAATTCAAATAAGTTACATTTAATTATTTATATTTTCTGTTTCCATCTAAAACTGAGTTTAGAGACAGACATAAAATAAGAAAAATAGTTCTCTTCCACTCCCTTAGTTCAAAGCAAATCTTATGGGTCAAATACAAACCCTATGTAGAAGCTATCCAGCTGCATCTGAAGAATGAGACATTGCTAGGAATCTTCAAGGTTTGGAAGAAAAAATATTACCTCTCATTTTCGGCAGAGTATTCATATCTAGTATTCCTAATAATGTATATAGGCCTCCCAAACCATTGTGTCCTTTAATTCTGCAGCTTCAAATGTATGGACATTACGTGGCTCTTCCTCCTGGCTGATGCTGTGAGACCTGAATATGCTGCTATCTGAGTATGGCTGGTAGTAGCACAAAAATTGCTGTTGATAGAACTGATGAATAACCACCCTTCAGTACTGTATGTGTCTGTAGCTCCAAGAGGAAATGAAGTTACAGATGTTACTGTATACACTAAAGAATCACTTTACATTGGTTGGCTTCATTTGTTCTCTGTTCTATGTGCAGCAAACCAGCTTCATCCTCTGGTGCCATTTCATAAATACTTGAGCTTCCAGAAGGGCTGATGTTGGATGGCGATCAGTCAGGAGGTGTGTGATTAATATCCTGCTCAAAGGCTGGAAGAGATGGGAGACAAGCAGAGAGCCAGCAGTGGGACCGAGGAGTTTATTTCATGCAATTGAAAGACAGGTTAGACTGCCTCATCTCAGTTTCTTTATCTCCTTGAAGTATTCAAAATACATTTTAAATGCAACAAAGGTTTATGACAGCACTCAATGGGCCTAAAATAATGAAGCCAGTTAAATGTGAACACAAACAAATGATTGGAGTACTGCAGAAGTGGTGAAAAGCACAGTAAGACCACTGTGGATTTTTATCCAAAACATGTGGTTCTATCCAAAGTGAAGTGACCAAATTGAATCAACATTGGAAGTGGTTGGAGAAATGAACTGGGCTCTAATGAGAAACAGTTCTTCCAAATGAACAATGTCATCATCTGTTTTCACCCATCCTCAAAAAATCTGTTTTATGTACAGGACCTTTCTCCT
>NW_010269767.1:0-425 GCF_000690775.1 Eurypyga helias
TTCTATGATTCTATGATTATTCTGCTGCTAGAGTTAAATCACTGCTGAAGTGCACACGCTGCACCTACAATGCACGGACTCCCATGAAAGCGTGATGGGGGTTTTATTTGGCACAGTGTAGCCAGATGTTGGCTAGAAACACCAGCAAACCTCAGGATGAAGCGCTAAATGCCCTCAAAACTCTTCACCTCCAGAGGACTTGCCGGATCAGGGGTCTAACCATGGGGAATCAGGGCTGCGAGCCCACTTAACAGGAGCAGGCAGAGGCACGAAGGAGGTGAAGATCTGGCCCCGCTCCCACCGCTCGCCGTCCACAGCAAGGCTGCGCGGGATGGGCATGTAGTAACTGCATGGAGGATGCACTGGGCCAGCAGTGAGTAGCTGCACGCCCGCGGCCAGGAGGAAGCAGGGAGGCAGCCTGCGTC
>NW_010269767.1:445-961 GCF_000690775.1 Eurypyga helias
CGCCAGTCCCCGGGGGGGCAGTTTACAATCACCAGGACCTAGCTTTTAGTCATCAAAGTCATCAGAAGTAATGCCTGAGCAGAGCCAAGAAGGCACCTGAAGACAAGTAACAGTCAGTTACGGGTATAGAAAATCCACCTGGGGTCTGAATAACTACACCTCTACATATACCAATGGAAAATTTATGCCAGTTTTTTCATCCTTCCCCTTTTAATATTTGTGTGACGAAAGTAGAACTAAGTTGATGCGTATGTTTAAAAAAAATGCTGGAAAGAGCAGCGTGCAGTACATGAGCAAGTTGCAGCAGAGACAAATCACAGAATCATGGAATGGTTTGTGTTGGGAGAGATCTTAAAGCCCTCCCAGCCCCACCCCCCGCCCTGAAAAAAAAGTTTGCTCCAAGCCTCATCCAGCCTGGCCTTGGACACTCCCAGGGATGGGGCATCCACAGCTTCTCTGGGCAACCTGTCCCAGTGCTTCCTTCTTCCTTCCGGTCTGGCGAAGTTCCCGATGACT
>NW_010269768.1:0-4596 GCF_000690775.1 Eurypyga helias
GGGGAGGAAGCGGCTGAGAGACGGAGCATTCGGGCATCGCGCTCCGGCACCATTTCCAACGCCAGCGGAGGACAGCTGAACCTTCGCATCTTTCTCTCTTCGGGGCTGTACCGGCAGTTTGATTTCCCCACCGCCCTACCACTCACAGCGCAAAGATGGGTAACGCTGAACAAGAAGCCTTTAAAAACCTAACAGCGCCTTCACCGTGGTTATCCCTCCTTCAGTTCGCAGCCTCTCTCCTCATTAGTCAAGCAGTGGCTTCTGGTATGCTGACCATTTAAGTTAGAGGGGAAAAGAACTCTCCTTAAAGAGGCAAGATAAAAAGGTACCGAGCCTGAGAACACTGGAGAGAATCAGATTTCATGGGACACGCACAACAGGGTTGAAAGGTATTTTGGAGCAACTAATTACTCCAAAGTCGTCCTTTTGGGTCACCCCTGTAAGACAAGCTACAGTCAAACAGTCCCATTGACCAAAAAAAAAAAAAAAGGCCTGGAGACAGCAGAGCAGCACCTTTTAAACAACGTTTGTAGAATTATCCTTCCTGAAGATAGTTTGGCAGTCTTAAGTTCAGAGCAGCCAATTATTGCCAATGAAGAGCATCCATGGCAGTTGTTCCCAAACATTTACAACACCTAAGCCTTAACTTCATTACTGAGTTCATGACCAGCAGAGAAACAGACACTAAAAAATATTATTTTTTCGGATTTTACACAAGTGTTCTTATATCAGAGTTTGATACTTCAGAGTTAGGCTTTACTATTGAATATACATGGAAGGTATGTTAAAAGCATTTCATTGGCATGCTATCACTTACTAATGCAGAACCTATTATACTGCTTTTGCCATGTCAACAGAACCACCGTCTAGAAATCACTGACTTGCAAGGAACAGGGCCCTATCTTATCAAAGACAAGAAAAACAAATGCTGTGGGGGCTTAAGAACAGTAATGCTCAAGGAACACAACTGTTTGGAAAGGTTCAAGTCTTCGGAAGAGATTGCCACTGTAATTTCCCTTATGAGCTTATACAGCATCTTTAAAAGGTTGCATTATATTCTGGAATTGCAATAGCTTCAAGCTGAAAAATACCAAGACCCAAAACTCTCCAGGATCACATCTTCTCCCCATCATGACCGACTGATTTCACTAGCTATGGTGGAAATCCAAGTTCACACCTCTGCCTATCCCTCTGTGCCCAAATCTATGTGCGTCCAGATTAAAGGCAGGCCTCTAACACCTACTGAGACTGTTCAAGTTCAAGTCAGGTGAAATTACAGTATCACCATATGCTTTGCCATACTCCACTCTGGAAAGCTATTTTAGTCTGGCTTGAAGCAAGATGCCAACACAATTAAGGAATACTAACTAACACTATACACCCACTGCTGTAACAGTTTCCCCCTCATCCACAAATGGAACTGGCAACTTTAATATTAGATCTTCCTTAAAGAAAAAAAATCAATGTAAAAAAGCAATGCTTGTTCCACTCCGCTAGAGCTTGACTCAACTAAGTCTAGAAGATCTGTGACCAGAGGCAAAAAGGCTTGGAAAGGAATGAAAGTACGATCTTAAACCAAACCTAGACAATGGAGCCAGTGTTGGCAGCTCACTGTTAAATAACTGGAAGATGAACGGCACCAGCACAAACCTCATTTTGTAACACGGCTTACTGGTGACAGCAAGAGCCCAACTGAGAGATGACTGTTACCACAATACAGGAAGACAAATTCATTCCATGGGACTAGGGTATCTTCTAGAGGGGAGAAAGATACCAGATCTCCTACTCCAGGAATTAATGAGGTTGACATCTATTCCCAAGTGGAAGCATTTGCATTATGTTTAACACCATACAAGGTATTTGTCACTGGGAAAGCCAGAAGTTCAATCGATAGCGTTCGTACACCCACTAAGCACATGGTCTGAAAAACAAATTCAGAAGCAATACTGCTCAACACTTCAGTTAGCTAGTAAAACAAAAAGATGAATTTTCTCAGTATTTTAACCTTCAAATCAGCCAAGCAACTGCTTTGTCGAATTCAAGCAGTCTGAACATTACCAGCAGTGGTTTGTAGACAAAACCTGGGCCTCTAAGCAAATACCAAGATAACCTTTTGTAGGGGAAACTTAACTACTCTTTTTCTGGAAGCATGAGCTGTCAGACATTCAGCCTGCAGAAGGACAGCTTATAGACAACACGAAGTTCTATGGGTGTGTATTTATTTTTGTGACATAAGCAGGGAACTAGCAAAATATATTAAGCTACTCAGACCCTTTATAGGTGTCACCACATACACGCAGCACAATACATACCCCTTCTTGCTTTGTGAAGAGGTTGAGGCAGTCAGCCAGGGCCTCACATGTTTCCTGGGATACTTCTGAGACCACATCGACTTGTTGCAGGAGGGGAGAAGATATTCCTGAAAGCACAAAATAGTGTCAGGGGTACATGGTAAGCTGCAGGATTCTTTTAATTACTTTTTCCTCTAAGAAATACAGACGTAACATTCATTCTACAGGGAGGCTGGTGCACTGTAAGAGGTGTATGAGGAACGGGCAAGCATAAGTATCACTGAAGGAAAACAAGCTCCCCTTTCCCCAGTACTGGTATAAACAGCCCATCATATGAATGGATCGAGTTTCTCTTTGAGCATGGCTTAGAAAGCAGAGGTAGTAAACTACGGCAGCAAGACACTGAAAATGACAAGCAACAATCTCCTTTTAACCCACTTTCTAGATGTAAAAGCCTCAGAGTTGCCAGGTGACAGAATTCAAATACAAAGAATACTGTGCTAGTTCAATATAAGTTAAAGTGAGAAACACAGCTTTTTTTTTCCTTCTGCCGTAGTATTATATAGAAGAGAAAAAGCTTACCACTGTGCAGCTGGAGATTTAGGTTTCAAAAATAGATGGGGAGTTACAATGACACTGATTGATAAAAGGGGAAGGAGATTTTATTTTTATAGACTCATCTTCTGGGTAAGTAGTACAGCTTGCAGAGCAGTACCACCTCACATCTTGACTTCTGTGACCGTTTATAGGAGGGGCTACATGTCTAGAAACCACAGCAAACCATGATAACCTAATCACCTGGTAGAAATTTAATATTTGAGTTCATCTTTGAAGTTTTGTGATGTGCAGCAATTCCTCACTGATCCATTAAGTTGCTCATACTTCACTGGCAGGAAAACAGGAACCTACTACTGCTATTGGCCAAGACTAGCAGTTTCTAGGAAGAGATAGTATCTGGTTTTGCTTTACTATGGGTTCTGGTTACCCAACTTGTGTATTTAAGAAAGTGAATGTCCTCACTGGTTTTTCAGGTCAGCAATAAGGGGTCAGAGAACCTAACCCGACATCTAATAAGGCAATTTATCCACTTCATACTAATTTTCAAACTACTTTTTGACAAGAATTTTCATAAGAATTGGGCTTTATTATATTAGAATCACAGAATAGTTTGGGTTGGAAGGGACCTTTAAAGATCATCCAGTTCCAACGCCCCTGCCATGGGCAGGGACACCTTCCACTAGACCAGGTTGCTCAAAGCCTCATCCAGCCTGGCCTTGAAGACTGATTATTACAAAGGCTTCCTAGTAAAAAACTCACAGGTATTATGAAACCTTACTTTTCTTTACAAAATAAAGATAGTTAGTGCAAGATAGGTTATTACCACACAGTAACTTACCTCAGTAGCATATGGAGAAAAAGCTCTTTTAGACTCCTTTTGGGGAGGCACAGGGATGGAAAAGGAGGAACTTTTTTCCTCCCAAAACTGCTATTCTATTATGGACTATGGATTTCTACAGATAAACAACCTAGTCTCCAGTTTAAGCTTCATAAATTTCAGTCACATGTAATTAGGACTTGGGTTTAAAGGAGCAACAGTTAAATGTTCTGCAAGAACTCCTTTGTGTGATTACTACACGAGCAACTTCTGTACATGTTTAAAGCATTAAATGAAACACCTTCTAATCTCTAACAGCTTGACAGCCATGGCTCTGTTGTTTGGGGTTTTTTTTCAGTTAGGATGCAAAAAAAAAAAAATCAGGGTATGTGTTAATTTAAGAGTTATTACTTAAAATCAAGCCCAAGAAGTTCAAGTCTAGCATAAAACTCATGGCAGAAGTCTGTGGAATATATCCCATCACACTGTGCCTGCAGTTCCCTGTATAGTTTTGTGATTTCAGTTCACATCCCATTTATCATTCCTCAGCTTCCACTGTGTTTCTTCTCACAAAGTTTTTTTGAGGGGAAACCTACAGTAAGACAGCTAGCTCTTTGCTTAAGTGTCCCCTGATACTCTGTAGTAAGCTACCAACTACAGATGGTTTTTGAAACCTTGAGAGTGAACCTCAGCATTATATTCCTAAGACACTACTACTCAGTACACACTGTATTGCTGTAAAGGTAAAAATTTCACTACATTTACAGCCACTAATAAAATTTCTTTCAGTCATACTTACTAGTTGTTTCTCCAAATCTGAAATCTTAGTTCTTCACAATTATTACAATGATACTTTATTTGAATCTTTTTCAATGAGGAAAACAGTCCTATAATTTCAAGCTCCTGAAAATTTAATTTCAATGAAATTAA
>NW_010269769.1:0-4199 GCF_000690775.1 Eurypyga helias
GGGCCGTCTGGGGAAGGGGCTGAGGTACATGTGTATGAGAGACGAGCGAGTGTGTGTGTGGGTGTATTAATAGCAGGAAGTTTCACGTGATTCAGATGCTGTCCACTTGCGCTAAAACCTCTGTAAAGATTTAATTAGAAACTGGATTAAGTATTAAGGCCTGAGAGCGTATGAGAGCTCGGCTAGTAAATCCCCGGAACAACACGGTGGGTGCTCAGGGCGTTTCAAGGCTCTAAGTATGTTGTAAAGTTACTGAGAGCTGAAAATGCAAGAATACTAGCGTTCAGAAGTATATTTAAACTGTTTTGGGAGGATTAGTAACATCCTGTAAAATCAAAAACTCAAGTAGTACAGCCTGTGATGATGACCAAATTAAAATAACAGGCTAGATACATTGCTAGATTGCAGTGATGTAATCACAGACTGGTTTGGGTTGGAAGGGACCTTAAAGACCATCTAGTTCCACCCCCCCTGCCATGGGCAGGGACACCTTCCACTAGGCCAGGTTGCTCAAAGCCCCATTCAGCCTGGCCTCGAACACTTCCAGGGGTGGGGCATCCACAGCTTCTCTGGGCAACCTGTCCCAGTGCCTCACCACCCTCTCTGGGAAGAACTTCTTCCTGATATCTAATCTAAATCTCCCCACTTTCAATTTAACCCCGTTACCCCTTGTCCTGTCACTACAGGCCCTTGTAAGAAGTTGCCCTCCTCCAGCGTCCTTGTAGCCCCTTCAGGTACTGGAAGCTGCAATAAGGTCTCCCCGGAGCCTTCTCTTCTCCAGGCTGAACAAGCCCAACTCTCTCAGCCTGTCCCCATAGCAGAGGTGCTCCAGCCCTCTGAGCATCTTCGTGGCCTCCTCTGGACTCGCTCCAACCGGTCTATATCCTTCTGATGTTGAGGGCTCCAGTGCTGGACGCAGTATTCCAGGTGGGGTCTCACGAGAGCAGAGTAGAGGGGGAGAATCCCCTCCCTCGACCTGCTGGCCACACTTCTCTGGATACAGCCCAGGATACGGTTGGCTTTCTGGGCTGCCAGCGCACACTGCCGGCTCATGTCCAGCTTCTCATCCCCCAGTACCCCCAAGTCCTTCTCCTCAGGGCTGCTTTCTGTCCACTCTCCATGTTAAAATAGGCTGTTGAGAAAGAAAGTGAATTGTTTATTCTTTGAGTAATAAAATTCACACACAGATGCTTTGTAAGCTTTTATGAGTTGCCTGGTTTTTGTAAGCATCCAGGTAGTTTAGTTTATGTAGATGTTGTATGATGTAGCTGAGGTCACACAGGAGGAAAGATTGAGGATGTTACATTGAGATATCTGTATAAATAGAGACCTTGGGTGTTTTGATGAATCGCTAGCTAATCTTTGCCCATGGCAGGGAGGTTGGAACTAGGTGATCTTGAGGATCCCTTTCAACCTAAACCATTCTGTGATTCTATGAATTATCCAGGTGTGAAGGTGATTGACACTCAGAGTGGTCATATAACTGGGTTTAGGCATAGGAATTACTTAAAACTGTAAAGGTAATGACTGCTGCTATGATATATTGCATGGATAACTAAGCTTGATTTTATGTGTAATTCATGGTCCTGACTATGTAAAACTTTGTAAGTATTTAACACTGCTCAAATGTTTAACTTGATTTTAGCAAGAAATTTTAAAATTACAGTATCTAGAGGTAAAAGGCCACTGAACTGGCCCAACCTAGACACTAGAAATAACCAAATGCTATTGTATATGTAATCTTGATTGGGCTGTTGGTACAAACTGGCATGATTGTTGGATCAGCTGTGCATATCTCATGCGTTGGGTTAGAGTGTTCCACTCATAGCTGACCAGGAGCTCCTCTGGTGAGAACAGTCCCAGAAAATGTAGTGTATCATCAGCATCCACCCTTGGTATGCAGTGAGCCCAGACTTGCTCTGCATTAGCTGCAGTTTTCAATGTACGTGCCCAAGTAGTAGCTGAGACCTCCTAACTTCTTAAAATGACCTGATACCACTTGAAAAATTGCTTCCCTGTACACACAGAATGCAGGTTGTTGCCTGTCTGTAATGCTGTCTCCTGCAAATATGGGGAGTAGAATGATATAGTATACACTTCTTAAAAATGCATTTTTCCTGTTTTTTTTAATCATGTGGTCTTCATAATCTGCCTGTTTAGGTTGTTCTCATTCCTCTATTCGCATCTTTTTTGATAATGTGATTATTTTTGAGTCTCTGTTTTTACTTCATGTGTTTTAATACTGCACTCTTTAATTTATAATAGTTTTCAATGCCAGAAGAACAAAGTCAAATTATAATGGCAGTTGATGAACTTCAAGCCATAATACAAAGATGCGTAAGTAGTTTTCTTTCCATAAAAGTAACAAGTGTAAGCAGTGTGCATTTGTCTTCATATATTATAACTAAAACAACCCCAAAACGTGAGACAGTTGTTTGTAGAACTCCTCACTGGGCAGCTAAGTTCATCCTCCATGTTTCATTGACTCTTCTGTGATGCTTATCTCAAGATGCTTGATAGCTCCTGCTTCTTGGAGAAAGAAGTGTTCTTGTACTCAACAATACCTGTCTGAAGTAACAAAACTCTAGCAGGTTGTTGTAGAAAGTGGATCATCCAAGCCACATGCTGTAGTCTAGACTTACAATACTGCTTTGTCTTCTGTAGTAGCTGTTGGTAGCTTTTTTAATATGTGAAAGATGTTATATAAGAAAAGATAAATTACAATGACTTTACATTTAATTTTGAAATGGAAGCTTGGATTTTCTTTTTTTTTTTTCCTTTTATAAGTATGGAATTAAACATGCATATTTTCTTCCTAGCAAATTCTGGAAGAAGCTGATTTCAAAGGAGAAGATTTTAATCTGTTTCAGGTAGCAGGTCAGAAGTGTTTAGAAGATGGTTATGCAGCTCAGTTATTAGAAGTAATTCAGAATGAGAAAAATAAGGTGAGTTTAAGTTTGCGCTACGTATTAGTGTACTAACACAACCTTAAATAGATAAAACTGTTCATTAAAAAGGGAAAGATAGTTTCACTGTGGGCTAAGGCTGTACATATGGATAGTTAATGAGTTGTTCTGTGTTAAGTGCACATTGTTGTGTAACTTCAGGTAGCTTACAGAAACCAAGTCATGATAATCTTAACAAAACCATTAATAATTCTTTTTCAGAGTTAACCAAAGAGAAAAGAGAGGACAAAAGCATAATTAAGAAAAGTGACAGTGTCACTCTTGAAGGACAGGACTTCAGGTGGTGTACTGGGTGTGGCTGGCAGGGAGTTGATTTTCTTCATGGCAATCTGTATGGGGCTGTGTGGTAGATCTGTAACCAAAACAGTGTTCGTAACAGGTCAGTGTTTCAGCTACTGCCGATCGGTGCTTGCACAGTGTCAGCGCCTTCTCCGTTTCTCACTCTGCTTCTCAGTAAGCAGGGAAGCTGGGAGGGGACACAGCTGTGACAGCTGACCTGAACTGGTGAAAGAGATATTTCGTCATGCTCAGCATTAAAACACATGGGGATGGGGAACCATTTCAAAGTATTTGGTGCTTGCAGACTGGTTGGGCATCGGTCTGCTGGTGGGAGTTCGTTTGTGTCATTCCCCTCTCCCCTTTTGGCCTTCACTTACTAAATTGTCCTTTGCAGTTATTCTCTGTTTTGCTCTTCTGATTCTCTGCCCCATCCCACTGGGGGAGAAGAGTGAGCAACCAGCTGGTGGGTACCTAGTTGCTGTCTGGGGTCAACCCACCACAGATGTCTCTAACAATATTGGCCAAAACTGTAGGAGACAACTCAGCTGATGGTTAGTGTAAGAGAGGCTGATGTCTGTTAGCACACTGGGGAGCCAGGAGAATATACTAAAGGGTGGAATGTTACATGGGGGTCACAGCCTGGTTTTGAATTTTGTGAGTAACAACTGAACATCTTGATCCCCACAGTTTATACATAATTTGTCTGTGTTCGTTCTTTCAGCAAAACTCTTACTTAGTCTTGTTTTAAATGTATTGTAATATAAATTCTTAGGAATATATATTGATGTGTTAGAATTATTATACTGAAGAAAACTGTACAGAAGAGGCAGCTATGCTTATAGGTACAGGGAGAGGATACAATGTCAAGTGCAGAACTTTATAGTATAGATGTTGAATTTTCAAGGACATTATTGTGGTGTTGACCATAACCAGGTGTCATGGTTTAACTCCGGC
>NW_010269770.1:0-12995 GCF_000690775.1 Eurypyga helias
CGGCCCCACGCTCCCACCGCGGCGGGAAAGCGGTGTCGGGCGTCAGGGGCTTCCCGGGCCCTACCGGCCTGTGGGCTGCGTGCGGGAACCCGACTGTCAGCCGGGAGCGGGGCCATTTATTTCCTGAAAGGACTATCCCACCCGTTCCTTTTTCGTTATTTTTAGCTATACTCTGTGTCTACAAATCATAAAAGAGCTGATAATGAGGAGAGCTCAGACCCACTTCTCCAGCTTTTACGGTGGATCATATGTCCACCTATTTGGGCACTGGCTTTGCCCTATTTTGAGGACATGTGTGTCTATTTGCCACTGCTTTCCTCCAGCCAGCTCTCTCGGTGAGTGGGTGTCCAGAGAGACGCCCAGATAGCTGTTGGCCCTCACGGCTCCCAGAGGTTGGCCTGACAGCAGGGGCCTGTGCAGGGTACTTCTCTCCCCACCTGCATGGGAAAGGGGGACTGTAGGCAGGGTTCGTGGTTAACAGCTGCCCGGCATGCCGGGGGGCAAGTGCTAGGGCCGTGGCACTGGAGTTCTGCTTCTGTTCATGCACAGGGTGACTGGAGCTGAGGGAAGGGATTCATAGACCCACAGAGAGATATTTTGAGGCAAAAAGGAACCATTAGATCACCTAGGGTCGTTTGTACAGCACAGGCTGCAGAGTTTCACTCAGACCTGCTCTGAGCTGCTGATTTGCTTACAGGAATCATCTTTCCCAGAAAAGCATCTACCCTAGATATGACAAATAGCAAGAGGTGAGGAACTCACCACTTCCTTTGAAGTTTTGCCACAGCAGTTAATCACCATCGCAATTAAATTGTCCTCCTGCCAACTAATTTGATTTTTGTCTGGCTTTGGTGGCTGCATACAGGTCTCAATCGTTCCGTCCTTTAAAGTGAAGAGCCCTTGAATTCCTGGTGTTGTCTTTTCTGAAAGTTTTTATGTGACCATCAGCTTGTCTTTCACTTTTTGGTTTGATAGCCTGCACAGGCTGAACTCGCCGTCTCTCACTGTACTGTGTTTTCCCCAGCACTCAAATCACATTTGCAGCCTCTCCAATTTATCAAGATGCTTTTGAAATTGCCTCTGCTAAACAGTGAATATACAGACCGCAGAGGAAAGGCCTGTGTGGTGCCACTGTTCTTTCCAAGATACCTTTAATTAGCTGGAATTTGTTTATTGTATGCTGCACTTCATAGAAGCATTGGCTATGACTAGGCTGCTAGTAGTTTTCTAGGCTTGAATTATAAACCATACATGTTTAAAAGCCAGTATGTAGCGGAAAAGCTTTCCACCCTGGCTTGGACGGCCTGTGTTGCAGAGCCCTGCAGGTGTCTGATCAAGAGGCTTGGAGGCAAAGAGTTCTTCCTAAGAGACCACAGACTTCGACTGTACTTCAGGCCTGCGACTTGTGCCTGAAACAGCTCGCAGCACATGTTTGATATGCTCAGCAAAGGCTTTTTAGGACTGAACAGGACCAGAAAACTGTGGGCTTGGGTCAGGAGGAGTTCTCCATTCTTTCACACATTGCTTGGTGTATTTCAGTCTTTTTCTTCCTCCTTAACAACCTGTTTCCCATTCAGCTATGGCATTTGTTGGGCTCAGTCCGAGATGTCTGTCCAAGCCTATTCATCCTTCTTGTTCAAGGCCGCATACTTAGTTTGCTCTTGTTGAAAAGTTCATTCATCCCTTTAAGGCAGAAGATCCAGATATTCTTTAGTTCCAACACTTTAACTGGAGAATGGGTATCCACAACCCATCAGGAATAGACAAGCATGTGTGCAAAAGTTTTAGTGGTTGACTAATTATGGGACTTTCATGGAAATCTGTTCTAAAGAGGCTGAGTAGCAATTTCAAAACACATTTTTTGAGTACTTAATTGTATTTGAAGAAAATAAGGGACCCCAAGAAAGAAAAATTGAGTAAGGAATTGTAAGGAAGAGCAATCAGCCCTCTCCCTTGTGCAGCATTAAAAATCAGACGATAATGCGATTCCAGTCAAAATACCTGCCTAGATAACTGCCTGATAACACCTAAGTGGCTGCTGGTTTCAACCAGAGCTGACTTGTTGGTTTCAGCAGCTCTTTCTGACGTGGCGCTCTTTGTGCCTAATTACATGTTGGCTCGTGGCTTGGGTCCAAGCCCTCCCACCATCCTCGCTTCCTGTAACTGGCTCATGTTTTGGCTTGGCCACAGGCAAATCAACTGTGTTTTCTCAGGCAGGAAGGATCAAGCCCCACGTGGGGAGTAGCTTGACCTTGACCTGTGCCGCACCAAGCAGTAGGAACTCAAGGCAGGTTGGGCTGATGACTTGAGGCCACACTTGGCTAATGAAGACGTTCTGGGACACAGCTTGTGTGACTTCTGTGAGTGGCCATCTCCTACCCAACCAATTTCCCAAGCTGTTTCATGTCTACTTACCAGTGTCATCTCTTTCTGCAAGGATTTCCAATCTTTAGATACGCCTTTCTATATTGAAAAAATGCAATGGAGCAAGAGTGGAAAGTTGTACTTTCATAGCCTTATGCTTTCATAATCTGCTACTTCTTATACTGTTGTAGAGAATTCTCTCATTCTGACATTTCAGTAAAACATAGAAAACCAAATCAAAGAACATCACATCCAAGAGATTTTAGGTGATAAATAGCTGAGGTGTAATTTTTATGATTTATAAGGTCAGTAGCTACCTGATATTTGTAACGTGCATGTGATTAACACAAATACTTTAAAAATCCAGATATCCTATACCCTGCTACATATGATTTATAAAGTGCTCTTATGTCAACTGACTTTGAGTACTCTACACATACGAGTCATTAGTAACTCAGTTTGTGCACAAAACTAAATATAATGGGTAGAATTGCAGGTCCAGCTTCAGACTATGTGAAAGGCACGGACAAAGTCTAGAGATCACGCACATGTGCGCTCCCCTGTGAGGCACAGACAAAAGAGATGATAGAGAGCTGCTGTGTAGCTGTCACCCAAAGATGCGTGGGAGGGGGTCTTGTGTTTGCTGGCTATACAGCAGCTGCATCCAGATGCTGGGGACCAGAGACTGAACGGGACAGGAGCCCGTTGCTTAGTCTTCCCCCTTTAGCTGTGGTTTGCTGCTAAGAAGACAGGTGTCATGATGGAAGTATGCCAGCGTTACAAACGAGGTGTGCCACAGCTAGAAGCACAGCCCCGGTTAGTAAGTAGTGGTAAAGTCATTTTACTAGGGCTTTCCACACTTTTGGGGCAGCAGCAAGACCCCTGGGATTGACACTGAGGAAAAAGAGGTTGAAGGGAAAATCAGAAAGCAGATTCAGACTTCTGCTTGCTGGCCACACCTGCAATTATGTACCGGTAAGAGAGACAGTAAGATGAAGACACATTCATTTCCTTAGGGTAAACAAAAATCAGATGTCAAATGGAAGGGGTGTTTGAAAGCCCTGTGCTCTGAACTGCTTACCTGGTAAACTGATTGTACCCTGGATAGGTCTTTAGTACAGCTTTTCTCTTCCCACCCTCTCAGTGCATTCCCACCTACATTCAGTGATTGTAAAGTCTTTGGGGTGAGCACCCATTTGGAGTGAATACCATGAATCCCGGTCTGTCATTCAGGCTGCTATGTGGTCAGCCTTCGAAGGTCATTGATAATCTTACCAACTTGCTTTTGGTTGAATCAAGAATAAATGTCAGATAAATATGCACAAAACATTACTTGAATTTGCAGGACACAGGAAAATTTTTCAATAAAATAAGGCCAAGCAATCCAATGCCATATTACCAGCTAAATGTAGAGTCAGTGATTATTTGAACAAAAATATATTCTAAAGAGGAGACAGATAATGGTGCCAGATCATTCTAAACCCAACAACAACAACATAAAGGAAAATGGCCAAAGAAAAATCAAAAAAGGGAGCTGGCTGAGGGAGCTGGGGCCCAAGGCAAGCTGCAATTGTTTCCCCTTTCTGGAGATAGAAATACTTTAGTCTCAGAGGAAATAGAGCAGACATTCTTTGTAGCTGATTTCCTCCTGACTTCCTCTGTGCTAGAGATGCATGTTTTCCTAGAGCTTTTTTAGAAACGAAATCTTTCTGCTGTGATTTCACACTTCAGCAGCTTAAGTCCAGATAGTGTTCAGTGATATCAAATTTTGCTTATATTAACAAAAAAAACCAACACCTGCCTAAACTTCACTTTGCTTGCCCTTGCTGACCATTTCACGCATTTCAGAATATTCATGCACTCCAGCCTGTGCTTTCCTTTATGATCAAGCTGAATACTTGGGTTGCTGGTGGCAAAGTTCATGCTTGCATTGTTTTCTTCACTATTTAGTCCAGCATCTGTTTCAATATCACTGCTTTGTGTTAGAATTAGCGGGGAAAAAAGAAGGGTGTTTATGCAGTACAATAACTTTTTGTGATCATTTCCAGATGTCAGAACCCATCTTTCCTTTTCTTATGATTCACTGAAACTCAAAATGTTGTGTAGAGCATTCTGAAGGTAAAGAAACAGGAATAAAATTAATTTCAGGGAAAGGTATGACTTGCTTTTCGTGAAATTCTTTCAAAGGCAAAGAAACATAAAATAAAATGTGAATCTGTAGTCACTGAGGGATGAATTTATTAATCACATTCAGTGCAGACACTGGCCTAGTAAACACTGTGATGATAAGGTTGTCATCACAATATCATGAAAACAGGCCAAATCCATAATCTTTTCTTCAGTTCTTGCCCAGATGAACCATTTAAAATCAAAGGTACTAACATGCTTGTCCACTGTAATTTTCTCTCTCTATTCAGGAAAACACAGGATTTGTTGAGTTCATGACAGAAGGTTTACCAGGGCTGAGTTAGCCAGCTCAGACAGCAGCAGCTCCTGCTATAAGATCCAGGGAGATGGGCTCTTGTTCCCATGTGTGAGGACTCATCCTTGGTGTGCTGTTGCCGTTTGGACAATGTCTTTTCATTAGACTCAAAGGTGCCTCACTGAGGAGTCAGTAAAAACCCCCTTCCAGGCATGAGAGATGCTGAGATTTTTGACTAACCTGCCCTGTCTCTTTCCCAAAGGAGTGCAGGCCCATGACTGATTTTAACCACTCTTGGTCTCTGGCATTTTTAAGAGGTAGATGGCTACCTCGTGCCTTGTTGAGAACAGGAAGATGTGAGCCCTTCAGGGATATGAAGGAGGAGATTAGAAAGCTATATAATACTAGAGCCATTCAGCCAAGTGGGGCATCTGGGGAGGGGGAAGAGGGGCACAAGTAACAATTCTGTCTGATAAAAAGCCACTCTAGAAAATCTGTATTTCCTTACTTCCGGATGTTAAAGAAATACTATCTCTTGGCTGTTCTTGTAGCTCTTGGCCTCTGACTTTCGAACATTGATACCATAAGTTCATTTGTATTGGCTAATATAGTGCCAAGAAATCAAGCTGAAAGAGGCTTTGTGACAAAGTTGATTTATTTTTCCAATTAACATCATCTCCATCAGCTTCAGATATGATAAAATGACATACAGTTGCCATCCTACATTTCACAGAGTTTGGCAAGGGCTTTCTTCCTGGTGCTATGGAGAGGGAAAATGTATTTATTTCTACATGTGAGATTTATTTATTCCCTTTCACTTCCATCTCCCATTCATTTATCAGTCCAAGAAAGGAGCCTGTCAGTTTAAAACAAACAAAATACCCGATACGTGGGTGGCTCCAGATTCACTGCAGATCCCCACAGAAGCTTTCATTGTGAAATATGCCTGTTTGGATGTGGTGGAAGCTGAGAGTTTTGTGGATTCCCGCTCCCCTCCATTTGGGTGGCAGTGCTGTACTCTTTAATTGACCAGCATGATTCAGTGTGTTTTGGTTTCTGACTGTTTCTTTTCGTGTCTTCCATATCCTCAGTACCGCTATCCTCTTCCAATCCGAAAGTACCTCCCATCTAGCCTGCAGATGTATTTTACTTCACCATTTGTGAAATATCCAGAGAAATTAAAGGCCTTGGGTTTTAACTCTTTTAGAATTGCAATTTTGCACAAAGCACATCATGAGAAGCTTTGCATGTTTAGTATAGTCTGCTTGACTGACGATTTTAAAGAAAAATAAACCCAGTTAGCAAAGCCTGATTTGGTGACTGTGTCTGCTTGTGACCTAGCCATTTGCAGGGCACAAACAGAACTATGTGCCTGGAAGGAAAAGAAAAACTGTAAAAAAATGCAAATTCTTTGTCATAGTTTGTTGTGGAAGAGATGATTTGCAACAAAGACACGGTTGTCGCCCAAGAAAGACTCACTGTTTCTAACATCTTGAAAGATACTTATTTGATAAATTTGCGGACTGTGTGTGGGCTCTTTCTTTCTTTTCCTGGCACAGATCCTGTTAAATACACAGAGGGTCAAATGCTTCTCTTGGTCTTCCTTTGCAGAGGCCAGCTGGAGAGCTTTAGCGTAACAAAACGCACTTTTCCCTTCTGCGATTTACCTCTGCGTGAACTGACAGTGGGCACTTGAGACCTGATCTTGTTCTCGCTGACTGCAGACCATATCTCTCTCCTTCAACACGTTGCCAGATGGAGGCCTGTCTGAGGGAATGAAGAAGATATATTATTGAACGTGTCTGTCTTTGCCATAGTAGGGTTGTTTTCATGACTGTGATATAAGGCACTGCTGTGTTTTGATGTTATTTCAAGTTAGGTTACTTGGGGGTATTTCAAGTAGATGAGCTAGTAGAATAATTTAGTGAAAGGAAGCCTTTTCTGAAAGTAGATGGGGAAAAAGCATCCAATAGTCAGCAATTCTTGGATGTTCCAGGATATATGTAGGCATATCAGAAAATAAAAGGAGAAACTAGGGGAAAATAGGGGAGAACTTTTGTGAGAGACTGGGTCACCTGGGAAGATCATAGAAACATAGAATCATAGAATGGTTGGGTTGGAAGGGACCTTACAGACCATCTAGTTCCAACCCCCCTGCCCTGGGCAGGGACACCTTCCACTAGACCAGGTTGCTCAAAGCCTCATCCAGCCTGGCCTTGAACCCTCCCAGGGATGGGGCATCCACAGCTTCTCTGGGCAACCTGTGCCAGTGCCTCACCACCCTCTCTGTGAAGAATTTCTTCCTGATATCTAATCTAAACCTCCCCGCTTTCAATTTAAACCCATTACCCCTTGTCCTGTCACTACAGGCTCTTGTAAAAAGTCCCCCCCAGCTTCCTTGTTGACCTCTTCAGGTACTGGAAGGTGCAATAAGGTCTCCCCGGAGCCTTCTCTTCTCCAGGCTGAACAAGACCAGTTCACTCAGCCTGTCCCCATAGCAGAGGTGCTCCAGCCAGTCTGCAATGGCCTGCTGTCAGTGGACACTGCCCAAGTGTAGTTTGAGGGCATAGCTGGTATATATCAGTATTTAATCTATAATAATTGCAGCAAGAAGTTCATCTTCCTGTGACTGCACTCTTTGCTAGCAACTGTGAAATTGCATCAGAAGTGCAAAATATGTATTAAAATGAGGATAAAGAGGAGCCTAATAGAAATGTTAAATGTACTGAAAAAAATCATTCACACAAATACGAAGACTTCTGTGTATGTTCTCGTCTTGTGTGAACACAAACCTTTCTATTTCCAGTATTTGGCGGGATTTTTTAAAGAATTACTGGCCATTGACAGTTAGCCAGTTTCTTGGTATCTATCTTCCAAATTAAAAATGGCATCAGGAATTAAAGAGGTATCCCTAGAACGTATTTGCTGCTGCTCACACTGTTCTTAGCAGCTTTCACAAAGAAAGGGGATCATCTCTTAGTGGTGCATGTATAGACACATCCCAAAATGGAGTTGTACAGGCACCTCTTCTCCTCAGGGCATGCCAGGGGTGAAGTGTGTTGAAACAGAAAGATCTGAGATCTTTTGCTGCAGAAGATTGTTGTTAGTTTAGAAAAATCTCAGATTTAAAACTTTAGTGATGGAAGGCAGAAGAAATGTAAATATTCTCTATTAAATAAAGAATTCCCTGAAGCCTGCTGTGAATAACAGTTGTGTAGGAAGAGACCATCAAAGCGTGAGAGGGATAAGTGCTTCTGAGGAAACCAGAAGGCTTTACGGTTTGAGACTGCTTCAATAATAAATATGCAATCAGTTCAAATTATATGGCAAACTTTTAAATAACGTCAGTGTATTTTGGCATGAGGGTTGAGTTTAAATGTATTAAGCTTTTCAGTGAGTAGTAATAATATGGCATTAGAGCATTAAGAACGGGATGAGCTTTGCCAAACCTTTGCTTTAGCTCTGTGCCTAAAGGCATGTTTAAAAGGTAATTTCAGTGTGGTTTTAACTGGCTGCATTACTAACCCAGGAAGGGCGAGGGAAAATCTGGCAAAGGCTGATGAAGTTTTGAGGTCTTAGATTTTTGGATTACTGTCATAGTGGGATGCAGCTGGATTATTACATGAGCAGAGCTTTGTTGCAGCTTGCATGGCTGTAAAGTGAACAGAGTTTCACAGGCGAAGGAAAAGCAACAAAATATATAGTACCGGCGTAGGTAGGTATGGGCCAGAACCTTTCATAGCAGCAAAAGATATCCCTTGTGCTCCAGACCAACTGCCATGTGAGGCCCTCTTCATTTTTAGAAAATACTGTTTCAGTTATTAGTTGCAGACAGGATCCCAGTAACCTCTGGGATAGTGGGATAATAGCTATCATTCATCAGATGGTTACATATATCTAATCTCCAGTGAATAGTAAGGAAGAAGCAGAAAAGGGGGCTATGGGGGGCTAGGAGGTCTGGTCTCCATGGCACTGTGTCTAGTCAGTACTGAAGGGAGGCAGTTCCCAGATGTTTTGTAGCTGGAGCCTAACAGAGCCTGAGGCTGAGATGATGATGGCCAGTTCTTGCCTTGGAAATACGTCTTCAGAAAATTCTGAAATTGGAAAACCAAACCCCTTATCTGAACATGCTTTGGATGTCAAATAAAGTTTGACTTTTTTTTTTTTTTTTTTTTTACAAGTATTGCTAATTGAGAGCACTGGAAAACAAGATTTTCAAAAGATTCTGAATTACTATAAGGGTAATTGCATCCGCTTTCATGCAAAATTTCAAATTGACAGTCTACATTTCAAAATTTAATCAGGTTCAGGCTGTGCTTTGGTTGATTTGCAGAGTGAACTGTGTCATGACCAATGCAATTGCTGACTGCTTTTCCATCATTATACCGGTTGATGCCATGCTGCTGTTGTCATATTAATGTTCTGGTAGCTACAAAACTACACTCAAAACCACTTCTACAAGAAACATTTTCAGAAGCTCAAGGTCAATCTTTAGTTTTTTTCTGGCTTAATGAAAATTTTGTAAACTTCTCGGTTAATGATCCCACACAGGATCTCTGCACTCAGCATTTGCAGCTGGCTGTAATGCAACTTGAAGTGTTTGTACTGATTTGCAAGTTCTTTAGGTGCTATTTTTCGACCAACCTTAATGAACTGTTCCCCTAGGGCTATGAAATGTTGCAGAGTGACTTAATGGACACCTCTACAACATCAAATCAGTCTTCCAGCCTGCACACTCAACAAGGTGGGTGCTAACACCTCCACAAGCTATCCATTTAGATCAATATAATTACATTTAAAAAAAGAAAATCTGTTGCCAGGATTATTTTGTCTGTTGTGTTACCCAGATTTCCATGTGGGCTATTCTACTGAATATTTTGTTATTCCTAGTTATTCAACAGGACATGATATTCTTGTATTATCTTGGGGAGTTTTCCTATGTGTGTCATCTCACAAACGGCTAGCTTTCACGTGGGGTTTCTTTAGGCATCTGGCTAGACTAAATGCTAAATAAATTGACAAAAAGGTCCTCAGGCCTAAGAGTCAAGAATTTCCCATAATTTCTAAAATTATTTTGGACTCTTCCAGGATGTAAAATCCTATAGAAATATAGGTTACTTAAGAACTGCTGAGGCCGTGTTGTACATTTAACCCGTTTTCAGGTGCTTTGGATCTTTTAGAAAGTTTTCCATTATCTGAAGCCAAATTCATGTGGAATTCTTGAACAAAATACTTGATGGACATATTTATAAAGTCCAGATTAGTGCCAAACACTTTTTTTAAGCAAGCTGTTTTACCTGAGAGACCTCAAGCCTTAGCCAACGCCTGTGCTGCCTACAGTACATTCACTTTGAATTCTAACCCAGAGAATAAAATGTCTGTGGCTTTTGTAGAGTCCTCTTGCAGGACAAGGTGGCATTTTGAATTACTGCTTCTTTAGTGAGAAGTACCTTGAAACATGCCCATGGAGTCCCACAGCATATGAGAATAAGACAATAATGAAAAATAGAGATGAAATGCTGTTACTCTGTTTATGTATCTGTCTGTCTATCTGCCTGTCTGTCTGTGTATCTATTTATCGATTGTGATTGGTAAATCAAGTGCACAAACACCTGACCTGCAAAGGGACTATGTAGATATTCCATGGCCTATTTATTACAGCTGTAAGGGTATCCCAAAGGAGAACATATTATTCAAAGCTATGAAAGGAATAACGTATCTTGCAAAAATGACAGAATAAGGGCATTACTGCTGATTCGGCAGTGTAAAAAACTAGGAGGAAAACATGCCAGAGATGATTTACAGATACCAGAACACTGCCATAACTGGACATTTTTTTTGCCTACTGAACACCTTATGGAATTTTCTTCCACAAAGTCTGTATTACATTCATTCTCTTTTCTGAGCACAACATTTGGGTAGAAAACTTTGCTGTAGACAGGATGATTTTTGAGAAAATATGTTTCTTTCTGTTGGAAAAGCATCCGATATTTTATGCTATGTGGAAACTTCTGTGGCCATACCTCTTTTGTGGCTGCAAGCTCTTTGGGGCAAGGTCTCTTGTGTCTTTCACTGTGTAAGATACACCTTACACAGTAGGGCTCTGTTCATTTTTGTTCATCGTTTGTTCTGTCTACGTTGAGCCCTTTAATGAAATAGGGAGTCTGCTGGTTCGGTACGCTACATGACAGAGCTGCGAGACCCTGTCCCAAAAGAAATGTGTGAGGTGAACTCTCTCTTGGGGCCTTTCTCACATGCTGCCTTTCGTCTAAAATAAGTCATCTGGAGTGCAAGTACATCGTGACTCTTTGTGAATAAAGAGGTCTCTAACCTTCTGGATTTTAACTTGAACACAGATTTTTGCACCCTTTTTTCTTTTGCAAATGAAGCAAAAGCTGTCATCATATAATTCTAAAAACACATCGTAGATCACCCAAATCTTACCCTGTAATGATCTGGAAACTATTGTACAGGTGGAATAACCCAACTGAAATGCCTGAGAGGTTCGTCATAATGATGGCCAAACCAGAAAATGGTGGGTTTCATGGGTAATGCAGCCTACCTGTGAAAAACACAGCAAGTTCCAAGTTTTCTATGAC
The DNA here is from genome assembly GCF_000690775.1 of Eurypyga helias. Classification (NCBI taxonomy): domain Eukaryota; kingdom Metazoa; phylum Chordata; class Aves; order Eurypygiformes; family Eurypygidae; genus Eurypyga; species Eurypyga helias. The sequence continues at coordinate 11,386 of NW_010269770.1, forward strand.
ACTTTTGTCTATATGATCAAGTCTTTTAAAAAATGATCGTTGAATCAGTTTTTCTCTGGTATTGTCTTTAGCTGTTCATCAGCAATTATTTTCCACTTTTCCCCAGTCAACCTGTATTGATTCAAGGCAGTTCCTTTCTAGGCTATGTGAGGCTGTACTTTCTCTCCAGGAAGAATAGGACCTTTTTACAGCTTGCCACTCAAGTTTTGGTAAAAGGTAAAATTGCAGCCATGGGAAGATTTTTGTTCTTTTTATCCCCCAGTTTTGTTCAAGCTATGTGCATTCTGCTGTAGGACACTTTTAGAAATTACTGAACAGCAAATGGTGCATCAGCTAATTCAAGCCTAGAGACAGAATAAGTGAGGCAACAGTTTTTGTAAACAGATGATATTTGGGTAGTACTCTGTGGTGTGTAACATACATGAAATCAAAACAGACGTTAAGGAGATTTCAGCAACACTCAGAGTCAACCAGCTGGAAGAGTGACTGTAGCAAGCAGCCAAGTTCAAGGCAAGGGAGAAAGATAAACAACGACCTGGTGGTGATGGGTGAACTTCAGGGAAGTTAGTTTGATGCCTATATACAATGATATGCTATTACAGAAAGTTTAAGTCAGAATAAGTAAGGAAACGAACTTTAAAAGCACAGACCATTATGAGATGTTGAAACACTCAGCAAATGCTCTGGTTTTCTTTCTGGAGCTTTAGTGCTTCTGTTGTAGGTAGTGGCAATGACTGAAAAATGGCAGAAGAGCAAGAAAGCTTTGACTTCTGTACAGCATTGCTCTGCTCTGCTTTATCCTCATGCTACTTCCAGTACTAGAGAGGCTAATTCCCCTTCTGAACTTGTTGGCAGAAATTTTTTCCTCCCATTCCTTCCAATATGAATCTTCTTTGAATACAAAAGAAGTAACTTCTGGAGGAGAGGAGAGAGAGACAAATGAAAACACACATTTGGAAAATTCTTCCCCATTTTCATGAAGATATTAATTCTTAAGTAATGAAAGATAAAAGGGGAGAACCTTGTGTGGACTTGAAGCGAGCAGCACTCAGACCCACTCCTGTGAGAAATTTCCAGGTGGATGTTGAAGTACTTCATGATATAGAGGATATCTGCAAGTGATTTGATATCTAGTATGCAGAATAGAGCTTTAATCCACTCGATGATGTATGGATAAGGACACCTGGCCAACATCTGGAAAAACTTAAAACAGGAGGAGGTCCAATGCATTCTTTCAGATAGCTTTTGCCTATTACTTTTTCCCCAGAAATTGTTTCCTGTGCGTGCTTCATTTTGAAGTGCATGAAAATAACAGTTCGCTTTCCAGATCTCCCTTTTGGCAGTTCAGAGAGAGGAAAAAGGTGTACAAGAGTAGATGAATAACAGTCAACTCTGAATCTGCCCTTCAAAGCTTCTCAGGTGTCAAGTAAAGCACAATGACGTGAACTGACAATAGGGCATGAATGAAGTAAGGATGCTGGCACTCACAAAACCACAGTAACTGTCCCGTTAAGATCAGATGAAGTTGTCTGAACTGATGGTATCAGTGTGTCCTACTTATAGAAAAACAACAAATAGCTGCAGAGTGTGGAGACATTATGTTCCTGCTG
>NW_010269770.1:13010-22491 GCF_000690775.1 Eurypyga helias
GGAAGGCCATTGTGTATGTGGTTGGTGAGTTTCTTTAAAAGTTGCTGAGTTTTCTGATGCAGTTAATGTGATACTACTCTGCAGAGAGTCAGAGAGGCAGTAAATCTCTCCAGGGGGCATTGAGGAGCACTTGTTCCTGGTGATACTGCTGCCTCTGAACTGGGAGATGCTGTGGCAGTGGAAAGGCAGGATGGAGAAAAGGAAGGCCATTGTGTATGTGGTTGGTGAGTTTCTTTAAAAGTTGCTGAGTTTTCTGATGCAGTTAATGTGATACTACTCTGCAGAGAGTCAGAGAGGCAGTAAATCTCTCCAGGGGGCATTGAGGAGCACTTGTTCCTGGTGATACTGCTGCCTCTGAACTGGGAGATGCTGTGGCAGTGGAAAGGCAGGATGGAGAAAATCTAAGTGAAAAGGCACCACTTGTCCAGAGAAAAACTAGTCTGGTATTCAGCTGGCCAAACTGGGCACAGGACATGTACAGCACTTTGTCCAAAAAGCCAGCCTGAGACACAGAAGGAGCCTTTGTGTTAGCCCCGAGTTTGTTGGCAGTACATGGGTTTTAAGAGTAAAAAGACTGCTGTAGGGCAAGAAATTTTTTTAATAAATGTATTTGGTCTCTGAAGCAATTGTTATGGGGTTGTCTGGCAAGGACATCTCCGCCCCAGGGCTTTCCACTGGAAGGCAGAATCAGCTCTGATGTGAGTGGTAAGTACCCCACTGGTAAAAGACTCGCCTTGCACTCAATTTTTAGGGATCTTGTGCTTTTTAAGTACTGCAATCTGTCTTTAATAATGTAATAACACACAGAAGTACTGGGAACAAAATGATCTTTATTTTCTGGCCATAATAATGTGACATGGGCCTGAGGTTACAGCCAGTTACACTTTATCCAGTGGCTCTTATGGTTATTGTTATAAAGCTTTATCCTTGTTATCATCGGGATGGTCTTGAATTCATTTTTTCCTACTCTCACATTGTTGAAGCCAGCACGGTCCATACCGTTCTGTCAGACACACTGGAATAGTATTATGTGGTTTAAAGGAGATTCTGGGAGAAACTTCATCCCACATAGAAAATCTCTTGACTGCTTAGCCTCATTCCAGTCTAAACCAGCACCAGTTCTTAAAAAAATAAAAGTGAGTATGCAACTGCATGTTTTCAAACGGAGCACAATGTACACATATTTACAGGGTGGGGAAAAAAAAAATCCCATCTATTCCCATCTATTTTACCAGGCTATATTTACAAGCCACCAAGCACTTTCCCTCTCTCCTGGGAGTTTGGAGATAGTCTTCAAATGATCCTTAGCTTTACAAGGCATGAAAATAAATTTGGAGCTAAAACAGGCAGATTCTTGGCAGGGTTTTTCTTTCCCTCTGCCCTACGCAACTATCGGTGCAAACCAGGGCCAATGTCTTTGGCTGTGAAAAAGAAAGAGCTTATAAAAATAATACCACGACATTTTGTGCAGGGTGTGTGGCCATAGTCATGTTAAAAGAAGAACACAGGCATTATTATGATAAACTGTCTATACAAAGAATTTGCCGAAGTCAAACGATTGATTTTTAAAGTTAACATTTACAATAGGGCTGGCCCGTATGTTCAAGAATAATTGTTGCACTAGATGAGAAGATGGAAGATCCACTGTTTCTAAGGATTTCTGAACTGTTACAGGCAAACTCCCATCCCTGTTTGTGTATGAACTGGCTTCTATGGGAGGATCTCCTTTTGCAGTTAGAGAGTAATAGAGCTGCTTCCTGGAGACCAAGGCGTTATCCTACCCGCAACGTCTGTGCACCACAATCTGGCTTACAGCCACACCCCTGCCAGTCCCCTTCCCCAGGGGTCTGCTGCAATAAGCTGGAGCAAACAAATGCCCGAGTTGCACCCTTTCTGCAAACAGCTGGGAAAGAACTGAGAAAGGGAAGGGGAATTCTTCCCCTTCTTCCCCCAGGGGAATTGCGACAGCTCATTTATCTTCAGGGCCTTCTTCTAATTGGCAGTTTAGGCAAAGAACTTGCTCTTCCACAATTAATCCAGTCCTGTAAACAATGAATTTAAAATCAGGTGGATAACTCTTGTTTTACAACACAGGGAACTTAAGGGAAAACAGAGGAATTAGGTGAAGACGTTAACCATAATAGTAGTGTTCAGAGAGAATGAAGAATTGGAATATGGCCCAACATATCCTACATCCATCAGTAGTGAAAAACAGAGTTCGTTTTCTATGACAATGATATCCTGCACCAAGAAACACTGTCTTCTGAAGTGGTGATTAGTTACAGTGAGGTAAAAGTTGCACATACATTTTGAGAGTTCTCTCAGTGGTTTGCACTGAAATATTTGCTAGGGTGGGTAATAAAATATCATGCTACTTCTCATCCTGTCTGAACACTTCTTGTCCTGTCTGAACACATATTTTCATTCTTCTTGGAAACATCTAAATTTTCTTCAGTATGAATTCTTTGTTATCCACCATAAGACCTTCTGGCACTAGCAATTTATTTTAAAGAATGATGAATAAGCTTGAATGTTCCAATTCTTCCACACAGCAAAAGGCAATACTCAGATGTGCTTCAAGGTGCACAGGATCAGATGGTGGGTAATCTCTGCAGAGTCTCAGTCATTCTGGGCTGGCTGGTGCTAGAGCAGCAAGGCAGCAAGGTATCGTTGATTAGACACTCTTCATCTGCCCGCCTGAGGAGAGACATAGCCAATGCTTTCCTAGAACCGATGACATTTGGATATCTCACAAATGTAAATGTTTTGAAGATATGTGACACACTGCCCTTCATTAAGGCAGCAGTGCAGTTTTACTGATATCAGGCTTTTAGCCCCCCTGGACTTTTACAGCAAGCAGCAGAAACACAGCCAGAAGTAGCGTGCCAAGCTGAGAGCAAGGACGGGAAGCAGCAGCTCTGCTGGGCACTTGGAGGAAATGCAGAGACAACAGGCAGCCAGGGGTCTGGGCATGCTGACTTGAGCTGTTGTACCGCCCAGAGTGGGCTTTCCTTCGTCAGACCGTCCCCAGCAGGACTGTCCCCCGCTGCCTTTGGCAACGGCAGCTTACAGAAGGGTATTGCACAAACCCATCCTTGGATCAGATTAACTTTTCTTGTTGCTACCTATAGCAATAAAGCTGTAGCTGAGAAAGATCTGGAAAAAAAAAAAAAATCCTGAGATCCTGCTCTTGAAGGATCATACCAAGCATTAATTAATGAAACTGCTACAGGGATCCTGGTGAGACTAATAACATTTGTTTGGGCAAATGCTTGATTATGGGTGAAAAACAGATTCAGAATTTGTTACTTTTTGAAATAAACCAAGAATTTCTCTTTCAAACAAACCCAAATCTTTTTGAAACATGGCTTTCAAAAGTCAACATAGGTTTTCTACAATTTCTTATGTTCCCTCATTTGAATACAATGTTTCAGCTAGTTTAGATGCAGTCGGCACTTGTGTGGCTAGGAGCCAGGTGGCAAGAGGCTGTAAAGATTGACGGCAGTTGGAGAAAAAATTGGGGAGGAAAAAAAGGACTATGCTTCTTCAACCATTTTAATGAGGTGCAGCAAATTTAGAGTGGCAAATACATGTAGAGACTTGTTATTCAGAAGCTGCATTGACTAATTAGTAGAAAAATCATGATTTATTACAAGAAAAGAGGCAAGATTGGGAGATGAATTACTTCTCAATATCTACCTGTATATTGTGCTTTCTGTTGGGTGGGAATTTTTTCTATCAGCAGTAAGAATGAGGTGTAATTAGAAAATTATCTCTTGCAATTATCCAAGTTTATTAAAAAAAAACCCAGGATGTTTTTGGCATCTGCAGGTGTTCTCACTGCGGAAGAATTAGTCCCTGCCCTGGTTAGTCCCTGCCATTGCCCTGTTACCAGATGCCTTTTATCAACCCCTTGAGGGAGTTGCATGGTCTGAGGACCAGTCAATGAATGCACAGAGATAAGCATGTGTGAAATGAGTAGTGAGGTGCCAGCTCCAAAGTAATCAGGGTGCCATGAGCAATCTCCTGAGGCACGTTAACTAAATACTGCCAGGTGAAAAAGATCAGCGAGGCAGCCTTCACACAGTTACACAGGCCAAAAGCAGTTGCTCTAACTGCTAAAATCCTATGATTTGCTTTACACTCAGCTCTTCTGGTGAAGAAAGAAAAGTGCATTTACCCCATCTCTCAATGGTGTTGGTTTTGCAGATTTTAAACATGGAAGAGATTGTCGACCTCATGGAGGCTGCAGAGGTGACAAAGGAGCTGCGTTCATCACCTTGGGGATGTCTCTCCTCATCTCTGCTGTGGTGAAGGCAGCCCTTCCAGTGGCCCTGCACCCAGGGTGGGCCCCAGCTGGGTCCCTGCTACTTGGCTGGGAGAAGGGCTGCACCACATCTGTGGCTTCTGATACATTCTTGTGTACAAGTGTTATAAAATGCAAAGAGGAAAAAATACGTGTTCAAAATCACCTTTTGAACTGTCAAGGTGAGTGGCTCACTTTCATTCGGCCAGAAAACAGTTTGTTCGTATGCTTGGGGCTTTTAGGGTCCATATTGGTGTGTGCTTCCAGGGCTTGAGTCCAGTCCCAAAAGAAGCAGAGGAATGCACCCATTTATAGCTGCTTCAGTGGAATGGGGGCAAGTGGGAAAATTAACAAAAAGAAAGTGGGAGGGAATTAAAACCTAGGAAAATACAAGCTGTTCACTCACCTTTACCTGGACTCTGTGCAACTACAGTCTAAAAATACCCCAACCAAACCACGTTTACAAGTGGAAGCAATGAAGTTATTGTATTGACATTTCATGCCGAATCAAAAGAACTTTTTCTGCATTTTCATGGGGTTTTGTTTTTTAAAGGAAATATTAATGTAATGTATTACAAACATAAGGCCCCCTTCTGCTTGTACTTTTCCTGTTAGCATGGAGCTGTTCCAATGCTGTTAAAGTCAATGGGAGGAGTATTGCTGTGACAGGACTGGTCTGGACCCACAGGAAAATACAGTGAGTGCTGGCAAGGTGACAGAGGAACTGTGCTTAATAAGGTCATTTGTAACCTCTCCATGATGTGAGCAGCTGTGTAGTAGCTCTGCTGCAGAATCAGATCTATAAACCAGACATCATAACAACAGTATGCTCTTAGGACATTGCTGGGAGAAGATTTTTTGGAAGTTTCTGGATTTGATAATTTATAAAGCCCAAAGTGATTGTGTTTTATTTTCTAAAAAGAAATGCCCCAAACTGTACAATTATAAATTATATTATTTTAGCATCATTATCATGTTTCCTGTAGTTCTCCTCATGGTTGTTTATCACAGCCATGTTAAAAATGGGCATTTAGAGATGTACTTTAGTGCCTACCTTGCCAGAGTACTATTTAAACTTACTTTTTAATGATTTTTTTCTAATTAGAGATGCAGATATGAATTAGGGCATATGGGCTGAGTCCAATGCTATTGAATTCATGAGTAAGACTCTGACTTCAGGGGATGTTAAATCAGTCACTTTGGCCAAACATTGAAATTTCAGTGTTTTCTTGTGAAGTGTTGAAATGCAGGAATCAGTCTCAGATCAGATCCAGCTTTCCTGCCTGTTTTTTATACTTGGCTAAGCCTTCAAACAGCTTCTGTTGAAAATACAAGGTTTGTTACCGTCTCCAGCATGAACATAGCTGGTTAATTCCTGAGGAGTCATAGTACAAACAGTCTAGAAAATGAAACCCAGAAGTGAATATTCTTCTTGTGTTGACAGTCGGCTTACAAAAACGCAGCCTTGTGTGAAGAAGTGGCACTCCATAAAAATAAGCACATGCACTATGAACTATGGTTGGCAACATTTAATAAATGCTGCGCTTTAGGTGTGGAACGTATGTTTCATGTGAGAGATTTTCCTTTAGTCCTAAACTAAACGAGGCTATTTCTTACAAACTTTCAGGAAAAAATCCCTGAAGGGTTAAAACTTTTGATTGTTATCATTTTTTTTTCTTTCTGTTTTCCCTGCAGAATAAGCTTCAGAGTGCATATCAATCACTCCCAGCCAAATTAAGAAGGGGAAAAGAAAATGCTGGTTTTATAACTAATATTTTGTAGTACAACAAGTATTCACACAATGGAAGTATCAGCTAAGAGAGCTGGGAAATTCTACCCAAAACTCTGCTGAGAGGTGAGCACTAGCAATCAACTAGCACATTATCTGAAAAGTAAATTATGCGTCCAGCCAGGCTAACTATGCTAAAATGAGTGGCAGGAGAAGATGTCAAGATTTTTTTCTTTATGACTTCCATTGGTATGTGTTGATTTTTTTTGGCGCTGCCCCAGGCCCCAAGTGTATACAGTTGAACAAGGGGAAAAGGCAGCAGATTTTATTGATTCATAATATGGCTTGCTGCAATGTTCTGAGGGAAAACAAAGAGCTTATGTTAGCTATAAGGTAATGTAATATATATTTAACTGGTATAAATTATAAGGTTGTCTCTCCTTAAGAGTGTAAAATATAAGGTTGTTTCAGAGAGAGTCTGAAGTAAAAAATTATTAAAGCACTGTCCAAAGTAGACAAATTCATCAAACCAACTTAGTTATTAAAAAAACCACAAACTTATGTATGAATTATTTGCTCCTGCTCAGTTTTACCAAAGGCTGCTAACCATTCTCAGTTCAAGATGAAGGGTAATTTTGTACTGAAGACAGCACCATGGCATGTGATGTATTGCAGAATGGATCAGGTAACTTAACTCAGTTTTTTTCCTTGATACTGTTTCCAGCCAAACTTACTAAGAGTGGGAAGCATAATTTTCTCTAAAAAACCTAATGGGTTCCTTTTGACTTAATACAGCGTGGGATTTGTATAGATCCCAATAACTTCCAGAGACCCCTGACTCTCTCTGTGTGCTGTCCTGATATGTCTCTGTTAATGTCCCTGAGCACTAGCAGAGCTCAAAGTGGTGGATGCACTGAACTGCCATGGCACATGACGAGGTTTCAGTATGGGCAGATCAGCATGGCAGATCTATTTTTGACAATCAACATGCAAAACATGTCAGGAGGAAGTTACAGCATCACTTCTGTGTCTCAATGGGTCTTTGCAGTGCCTTCAGAAGAAGAGGCAACAAAGGCTGAAGACTAGAGTGTAGCATCCACGGTCTTGGGGTGTCAGGGACCTGCTGCATGGGGGCAATCAATGAGTTGCTCTGGGGCAGGTGTAGGGCAATGGACTACACAGAAGCCCTTGGTTGTGTAAAGTTCATGATAAACCTGGGGTACCAATATCTTAAACAGATTGTAGACATCCCAAAACCTATACTATCTCTTCTAAGCACCAAGAAGACAGTATTTCTTAGGAAAAACTGTAATTTTTCACATGCACTAATAATTTTTATGCTGGTATTGATATGTGACCAAAGTTAAAGGGCTCCAAACCTAATCAACTGAATACAAATCCTGAAGTTATACACACAGCATGAAGCACTATGGAATTTGCCAAACTAGCCATCTAAAATGTAGCTAAAAAGAATTATGAATATCTAGGGTAAAATTTTGGCTCACTGAAAAGTGTGGGAATTCTGCTGTTGATCTGAGCAAGGCTACAATTTCTCTCTCCTTAGACTCCCTCCCCTGCATCTTTTCATTTTATTAGCCATTCTGCTTGCTGTTTGCATGCATTTTTATTTTACATGGAAAGATTGTATTATGTCAGAATATAATATTTCACAATTGGCAAGACCTCCCCCATCCTGCAACTGCAGTTGTAGTCGCCTGTGGGGAAGCAGCGAGTGGCTAGTGGCCAGCAAACTGCAGAGGAGGAAAGGGGCCCCTGCCTTGCATTCTTCTTTGTGGGAGTCAAGGAGAAGCTGCAGCCATCTGTGCTCTTAGACGCTTTCTTTATGTTCTCCGCAGTGGTAAAACTGGCTGTCACAGTGGTCATTCAGGCTCTTTTTTTCCCTGGTCATTATCCAGCATGAGCTGCAGCAGTTTGAATCTTCCTCCGAGCCGCTGGTGGCATGTGTTGGCTGTGGAGCTGGACAGCCAGCTCGTGAGGCTGAGGGGCAGGTGATGTGTGCTCCTCCCGCTGACATCTCTTACAAGGGATGTTTCACGAATGGTGGATGATACTTCACCGGTGACTGGGGAAACACGACTAGTAGCTGCACACAAAACACTACTTCTCTGGCCCAAGTTCAGCTTTCTGGATGACTGGAGAAAGTCCCCATCTCTTCCTTTGGCAAATCTTCCAACCTATCTATCCCTATTCTTATTCCTTTGTAAGGGAAATGCTGCCTCCAGTAAAAGAAGAAATTCAGTAAAAAATACACTCGTTAGGTTTGCTGCTCATGTTTATCTGCTAGCCTTTGTTCACGGTTTCAAGGAAGCTTTCTCTGAGTACAAGCTTTCAGTAGGCAGGTCAGCCCTCCAAAGGCAGGGGCTAGAAAGCTTTGTGCACCCCTTTGCTCGCAGCTGTAGTCACAACAAAGCTGGGGTCCTTGGTGGCATGGCATTATATCGTGTGATATTTGCAGTCCTTCTGGAATGTTTTTTTTTCCATATACTTTATCCAGAGTTTGGTCATATATTATCTGCCTGACAACTCGACACCTATAAAAATTTATGAATTTGTATTAAAACCAATACTTGATTATGTCAGTGTTTATGAGGCTTCCCATGAGCCCTATATTCTTCAGTTGAATCTAGCTATAGCCCCTCATAATAATAATAAAACAGGCCATATTTCAACATTTCTCTGTTAACATGACTCACTGCTAGCAATTACAGTAGCTACCCGCTCACACTTTTGTTGATTTTAAGGATTTGCTGCCTTGTAAGGGTCTTTGCTGATCTAAACACACATAGACATATATTCAGTGGGCCTCCTTAAGTGGGCTAGAAATAGCTGTGGGTGCATTTTTCAGAGAACAACGTCTATCTACAGTTATTCACGCAGAAGTGTGTAGTGACTCATAATGAATGCGTAATTGTGGGTTTATGTACTGATAATAAGAAAAAATTGACACCACTAGTTCTATTGTGTTTGCAAATGCTCCGGATATGGAGACCAACAGAAAAAATAAAGAAGAAAAATCAAACATGCTGCTTCTTCCTTCAGTAACCCTCTTCTTGTTTCCATCCCTTACTTGTCTGGATCAGCCTTAAGTACTTCATTCTGGGGCTTGATAGAAAACTTGTGTGGAGTGCCAGCTGCAGCCCATACACTTAGGCAATGTATGAGTTGTCTTCTGGCTTCTGCAAGGGAGGGTGTTTCACCTAAAGTTAATATTTTACAGTCTGGTTTTGGTAGTGTGCAATTCTTCTATCTTCATTGTCCAGTTTGTAAAGTCAGACCAATATATACAGGAAGACCATAAAGGAGAAGTAAGAATCTAGCATTTTAAATTAGAAGTCAGTGATTCTGGGGGAATTCTAAGCTTTAGTACCAGGAGTGGTAACATGCTGCTACTGTTAGGGTAACCATATGTGCTGGGTTCAGCCAGG
>NW_010269771.1:0-7264 GCF_000690775.1 Eurypyga helias
TAGCCGAGGTTAAACCACGACAGTTTTATAAGTGCCACTTGTGCTTTAAGCCACATTCTGAAGAAGATATATTAAACTGCAGAATGTTTCACAGGCATCCTGTGATTAGAAAAAGATTGGGGTAGTAAATATCCAGCAGTGATGATGTCGTTGAAAGGAAATTTAGACACTATCTTTAGAAAATGTATTCTCATGGAAAAAATACGGCATATGTAAGAACTAATTAACTCTCTAAGTAAACCTGAGCTACTTCAATTTTCCCACATGAGACGTTACTGTTTCCACCCTGCCTCACAGGTTGTATGTCTCCATACCAGAATCCTCAACTGTAGTTTTAATTTCAGCCTTTCCATTCCTTCCCATTCCTTCCCAGGGAGCCTCCGTAAGATACTGGCTGACAGTTCTTCTTTTCCACTGTTTTGTCTTTACTTCTCTACTTCAAAGTCACATTGTCTTGACATGAAAAGATTAACGTATGGGAGGTGCTTTTGGAGTCTGTGGTAGGATGAGTGGAGTCTGGGACAGGATGCACACTGGTGATTTTAGAGATGATGATCTAAGCTTACTGTCTTCAGAAACAAAGGAGTTAACCATTGATCCTCAAACTTACTTTGAGCTAGGATATGTAGTGCTAAAAAACGTCCAGTCTTGAACTTAAAACTTTAAAGTGATAGGAGAAATCAGTCCCACAGATTCCTTCTCACAATGGTTAAATTCACTTTGTTGTTGTTTTTGTTGTTGTTGTTTTGGGTTTTTTTTGTTTGGTTGGTTGTTTTGTTTTGTTTTAAGGAAATATATGTCTCTTATTTCTGCGCTGAATTTGCTTAGTTTCAACTTCCAGCCTGGAAAGATGACCCTCCCATATCGATAGCCCTCTGTCAAGAGTATCTTCTATTCACATAAGTGCCAAAATACTCTGCTCAAATTACTTCTCAGCCATCACTAAGTAGGCTAAGTAGATTAATGGCTTTAGAAATAGAGGCTTAAGAAGCTAAATACATACACTTAAGTGTACCAGACAATTCAGTTCAACTCCTGTAACTAAATTTCCCCATCATTATTTATCAGTATTATTTACATTTTTACTGTTGACAAAGAAAATTAATGGTAGGTTTGCCTAACAACTAAATTTCTGTAAACCACATTGAATGAAAATGATTGTGCTTCTAACCTTCAGTTCATGAACAAGTAGATGAATGAGTGATTTCAAAGCTCATATGAACCTTTCCAAGCCTGAGGGATTTTGGGATATGGATATTATTTTTGCATCGTTGATGATTCTGAATAAGCCAGTGATTACCTGTGGTTATTATATCCTGGTTGTAACTGTGCTGCACCTGTGTGTTCTGCTTACACTTAATCCAGACAGCAAATTTTTGCTAGGAACGCAGATTTTCTTCTACAGAAGAAGTTAGTCTAAATAAGTGCCAAGATTTGTGTTTGTATAATATTTCTTAATAATGGATGGAAAGCAAAGAGCATTATTTGTAAGGGATATCTCTGATATTTTTGTGACTAGAATGCGGGGGTTTTTTAAAACAATAATTTAAAAGCAGTGATTTTTTCCTAGGCTGGCCACACAGCAAGAAACTTGCATCTTTCAGAGACGTTTACACAGTGAATAAGTCTAGAACTGAACTGTAATAGAGAACATGGCTGCAGAAACCGGGAGCTGTTTGTCAAGAGAGTCAGGCAGTCCTGATTTCAGGGCCATAGTCTCTGAAGGGCAAGGTAGAGCCAAGGAAATTTCAGCAGCCAGGGCAGTCCTCTCCGATCCCTGATACTATAGTTTCAGCACCACGTTAGCTACCTTGTTGCACTGAGCTTATCATCTGAGATTGATTAAGGGATGGCACAGCTTGTCATACTTACTTAGTCTCAAGATACACTGGTCTTGTGACAAATACACTATGTGATTATAAAAAGCATTCAGGATGCTGATAGTGTTCTCCATGGAAAGAACACTGAAGTAACAGGAGTGGATGAAAACCTCGTTTAACCTCATCTTCTCTTAGGTATGTAGTCCCGTGAAGCAGCATGCTGATAATGTTTCTTCAACAGGAGGAGATGGCAGAGCTCAAGGCACAGCTTTACCTGCTAGAGAAGGAGAAGAAGGCATTGGAATTGAAACTGAGCACTCGAGAGGCCCAGGAGCAGGCCTACCTCGTCCATATTGAGCACTTGAAGTCTGAAGTGGAAGAACAAAAAGAGCAGAGAATGAGGTCTCTCAGCTCAACCAGCAGTGGAAGCAAAGACAAACTGGGCAAGGTCAGGAGTCAAATATTTTCCAAAATCAGCGTAAACACGATTTATTGTACCCCTCCCTATAGCAGTCTTTAGCATGTTAATCATTCTGCTCTTCTCTCCGTATGTACGTCTTTTCTCTCTTCTCCAGTTTTTAAGTGTTTCTGTCCACGCTGTGACTTGCGAGGACTTTGCAGAACTACTGTTAAGCCTGGGATAAAATCAGGTTGCCATTTTGGGCAAGAGTGCAACAAAGCCATTATTGCCAAACATACAAACTACTGTGGTTGAACATGTTGTGTCTTGCCTGTTGCCACTCACTGGAGTCAGTGGAAGAGAGTCTGAGCAAAGCACCATCCTCCCCCTGCTCCCAGCATAAGAAAAATAGAGCTCATTTAGAGCATTGTAATGACATCTCTTTTTCCAGGTCAGGCAGTTAGGAGTGATTCGAGAATGAAGACTTTTCTCCCCATAAAATAAAGCAAAATAAACAGATTTCTGCATTTACATTAATAATTTCCATGAATAGTGATACCAAAAAAACCTTTAATCCTGTTATTTTAATGCTGTGTCTCCAGACAACCTCAGCAGTATTTCTAAAAACAAAATCCAGAGCTGGTGTATAACTGTGTCCGTCATTTTTTTCTGGTAAAACATCATCTGAATTGCTTGATCCGGTGCTTCTTTGTTTCAGGTGTGGTGTCAACTGTAACACAAGGCACCGGCATTTATGCACACTGTAGCAGGATTATGCAAATCAGTGAAAATGTGGTCGTTTAGGAAACATCTGGGCGGATTTGTGAAGTGTTAATGCTATTCCATTTCTTGGTATGGTGATAGCTGCCATGTTGTTGTGACATTGTGATGTTTATTTCACCTCCTTCTTAACGGTAGCTGCAGACTAAGATGTTTTCCAGTTTTCCCATTGAGATGGTAAGAAACTTTCAATTAGATGACCTTTCCTCATTTCTCAGGAATGCAGCGATGGCACCGCAACACCGTTAACGCTAGCTGAGCTGAGACCGTATGATGAGGGTGAACTGACTGCTGAACTGACCAACGCACTCCGGCGGTAAGCTGCTTCCTTCGCCAGCAACGTGACTTGTTCCGTAGGTCCAGGGTGAGGTTTAGTGCTGAGCCTTCACTCTACCTCTGAGGTGATTTTAAGAGTGATCACAGATTTTTCCTGTGAGGAGGAAAAGGATCAAAGTTCTTCTAAGCTTCCACTATCTTTTGCTGTTGTTCTTCAGCTGATGAAAGTCCTCACATGGTGCTCGGCTCCATTCTTCTAAAATTCAGATTAACCGTATCCCTAAGAAACCCTCAAAATGACAGGAATGTCCATATTCAGTCAAGAATATGGGACACAAAACAGTGACGTGACTTGCTTGGGGGCATGCAGGAAGACTTCAGTGAAGACGGGATTTGAAGTGTGATCTCTGGTTAAGGTTGGTCGCAGGTTAGAACGTGGGTAGGAGTTACAGGAGTGGGAATTGCAGTGATTTTGATGACTCAGATGCTGCATTTGCCTCCCACTAAGTAAGTAGAGCCACAGTTCAATTAAGAATGACATTGTTGTGTGAAGCATTAGCTTTCCAACGAAAGAGAAAATTGATGTCTTGACACACTGCTTTTATCAACAGCCAGGTTTTAAGCCAAAGCTTTCAGTAGTTATACATTAACTAGGTATTTGTTTGTGCAGCAGTTTTCACTGCACCAGCTACGTGGTAAACTTCATGAGAAAGATAATCACTGTTTCGATAGTTGTTTTGGTATTTTTTCCACCTTTTCTAAGACACGGCTATCTAATACCTAATCTGTCTGTTGTATTTAGAATCTGTCCAAAATGCTACGAAGAATTTTGGCTGGGAAGAGTGTGTTTTGCTTTCCTGGTGTTTGCACCCTCTTTAATGGTGGGGTATCCTCTTGGGCAGCTGAAGCATTCCTGAAGTGCTTTCTTCGTGCCTGCAGCTTGCAGTGTGCCTAGGGACACTTAAGCCTGAAAGGCATTATGTAAAAACGTAAGATCGTTACTACTGGAGAATCAATACATCTCATACCATTTGCTTAATAGTCTGGCGGTCGCTGAGTATTTAGTTGGCTTGATGCAGGAAACAAAATTCTGCGGTTAAAATAATCAAAACTGTCATTTGTGTGTGGGCGGATAAAACCCATCAACACAGTCGTTTGCATAAACATTGCAGAGAGAGAGCCGCTGGCCTCCCCCTACCCCCCCACTCCAGTCCCGGTGTGAGCAGCCCCACTGGCATTTTCCGTCTTCACTCAAGTTGCAGCTTTTTCCTGTTGTTGTTACGCACTCCTGGATTTCGAGAAGATCCCAGTGACCTTAGTTAGCGAAGGCTGGAGCGTAGTCATGAAATGTGGTTTGCTGACAACACAGAGAAAAAAACCTTTGCTTTATCTACTAGGCCTTAAGTTGATTAGCATGGATTTCCAGCCCGGGGCCTAGCAAGTACAGTTTGTCTGGCAGAAACGGGGAAGAAAAATAATCGGATTAAACGGTACATAATTTTTGGAGTGAAGACTCTCTGTGTAATGGAAATACGACTGTACTAAATGTGATTGCTACTGCCAGCGGGGCTGGAGCACAGTCCCCGCAAGCTGTGTAGACAGGGTGTTTTTCTCCCTCATCAGTGTGCCAGCCAGATATGACTGAATGCTTAGTCTCCTTATCCTAAGTCTTCTCTCTGAAAGTCTGTCTAGCACATGAGGAAAGCTTACTGTAACCTGTTTAGCCACAGCTGTGCTAAAAAATAGCAGCAGTTCCATACTGGGTAAACGGAGCCTCAGGTACCAGTAATGATAACATCATGGATCCACAGAAGAGTTTTAAAAATTATCAGCGTGCATTTTCCTTCCCGCAAGTGCTGTAACAATGCAGAATGGTCTGAAGGGACTGTGATATGTTTAGGGACAAAGTGGATTTAACTCTTTGCATTTGGCACAAGCCGATCCCTCCAGGCTCTTCCCGCCTGTATGGGAAAACATACTGCGTGTGGCAGTGTGTGGACCAGCAGAGATCGCGGTGGCTCCCCCTAGCACCCTCCTTGCCCACCAGAGAATTCAAAATAAAAAATATTTTGCCCAGGAGTGGTGCTTGCTGGGGCAGGAGGGTAACGTGAAGCAAGTGAATGTCGCACACTCAGTCTGTGGTCTAGAGGCAGTATGTAAATGCCGGTGTTGGGGACTCTTTCAGGGCTGGTTGCAATTAGCACACACAGCCAGCAATTGGACCTTTGTGGTGTTACTCCAAGCAGCGGACTGTGGCACAGGGGACAGCAGCTGCAAGGACAGGGCCAAAAATCCATTTGCTTCTGAGTCTTTGTCAGAGAATGTGATATCAATCAGCAGCCCTGCATGCTGCCCCCTCCCCATCCTGTTTTCCTGTTTTCCAAAGCCCTGGAAGCTCCCCCTTCTGCTGTTTTCCCATTCTGCCCTTCTGTTGCGGCAGAACTGTCAGGTTCTTCGCAGTTAATTGAAATAGAGTGAAACCTAAATAAAACAGCAGGACGCAGTTACGGTTTGGATGTTGGTGTGGTTTGAAAGCATTTATTTGTTCACAGTGAGATGGCTTTGCAGCAGAACGGGCTACCTCTGTGGGTGAGACTATCTTCTCTCTGCAGATGCGGGTTTCTCTTGTGAATCTAGAACCCAGCAGCGTGTTGTGAAGCTCCCCGAGTTGTCATCGGTAGTGCCCGTCAGCAGAAATTCAGGGCAGGAGCAATTCTTCATTTATTGTTTCATCACATATTTGTCCTGGTAGGACTCGGGGTCTCCCATCGCAGTGTTCAGCATTAAAACCCATCTTAGGAGCTTTCCACAGAAATTGCTTTTCTTGTATGAGTTTGTAACTTTGTAGGCCCATAGCAGTTATAAGTGCATTAGAGATGACAGGAAGGAGGCTGTAGGAAGAATTCCAAATAGGAAATGCTCTTGCTTTAGCAGGGTGATAATAATGGTGATACAACTAATATTTTCTCTTTTTTTCTGCAAAGTTCTTTGATTCTGTGAAAAATGGCAGAGCTGGCAAAACTGAAACTTCTCCCTCTCCCCAGACCTTATTACTAATGCTTTGATTCTTGAGGTCCTCCTGCAGTCTCTCTTTGTATTTCCAGTTCTTGCCAGCTTTTCTGTCTGTATAGGGTTGTATTTTGTGTATGTGTTTAGACAATCCTTTATAATTAGTACCATCGTGGGGCAGGAGGATCTGACAGTACTAAGTACAGGCCACGGCAGACAAAAAGAGTTGTAACTAGACTGTTCAGACCTCAGCTGGGTCATCAGTTGGCACAAAATGATGATCTCTGGATGCTGTGCAGGGTTACATGAGCTCTGTCAGTCCAGATGTGTTTCAGTATCTCCCTCACAAAAGGGTGACTTTCCATCTGGCAACACAGCAAAGAAGCATTTCCTGTGTCTGATGACTTTGGAACTGAGAGATAACCTACTAAGTGATGCTACTACCTGGGAAGTTGCCATGGAGAGGGAAGAGGGTGGTAAACAGCAGGACTTTTAACAAGAAGTACTTTTTGCACGTAGCTATGGCCCTGCCTCTCCAGAAATAGAAACTGTAGGTATTTCTAGTGGGACATAAAAAATTCATCCTATTTTAATAGCTTCTGTGTGTCTGCTGAGACACAGTAATGTTCTTTGCAGTCTCAGGTCCTTATGCCTGCCCGAAAACCTGTGTGCAGGCCTAACTTGTTCTTTTGAGAGAGCCACCATCAACAGAAACCTGTGCCAAGGCATGGCAGTGACTATTCCCTGACAGGGTCAGCTAGAGATAAATCACCTTCCTTTATTTTGAACTTCATGTGACGATGTCGCAGCTTGGCCTGTTTTCCAGGGCCGCCCTTATTTTTGTGATAGCAGGACACATGAGTAGGTAGAAGCATCTCTGAAATTCAGGCCTGTCTTGACTATCAACTGAAAAAAAAAACCCGAAGCATGAAAAACTGAACATGAAAAACTGAACACGAAAAACTGAACATGAGCCGGC
>NW_010269772.1:0-5015 GCF_000690775.1 Eurypyga helias
GGAGGAGGCAGCACCTTCAGCTCCGGGAGCAGCCGAGGCGTCAGCTCCAGCACGGGAGGCAGCGTGAGGATCATTTCCAAGACCACCACTAGCAAAAAGACCATCAGATAAGGATGGCGAGCATGGGCCCTCCCAAGCGGACGACAACACGATTCCTGCCTTCCGAAAGCAAGTGCTGCCCTACAAAATCAATGGTGTAAATAGCTGCGCTAGACCCTCTCCCTCCGTCCTTCAGCCTCCAACTTTGGGACAGCGGGGGGAGACCAGGACCCCGCCGCAAGAATCCAGAGCACCTTTGGCCAAAGCACAGGTTGTAACAGGTCACTGACAGGGCTTTGGAGGACCACCAGGGACCCCGGTGGTGGCTCTCCTTCAGCAGAATCCTTGTTCTTCCCTGGTTCTCCCCTGGAGTCACGCATTCAGAGTGAAGTGGAAGCACTTTGCTGAACAGGGACAGCCGCACTCAGCCACGCACATCCATTTAATTCGTCCTAAAACAAGGGTGACAGCCTTTGTGAAACCACAGTCCTGGGTTCTCAGTGAAGAGAATCGTTTCAAGATGCTCTAAAAGCCTCTGCCACATGTTACAACCTCCAAGTATTTTGTCTGCAACTACAGATTTTTCCAGCCCCTCTGTTTTCTCAGGCACCTGTGGGAAAGGTTATTGCTTTCTGTGTATATTAATTGCCACGCTGACTTCTAACTCCTTGTCCTCATGGCTACAGCCTCTTCACTTTCAGACCTACCATGCTGTATGGTCCAATAAAGAGCATTTGTCATTTTTAAAACCTGCTGCTTTTTGGGTTTTCTTCTCCCCTGGTCTGGTAATGGGTGCACACTGCGCCCCAGCTGCACTGGGGACTCTCGGCAGGCATTTAATGAGAAAGAACCACTGTCCTGGGGAAAAATCCCCACTGTTTCATAACTCAGGCTCTGGCATGGCTCTGGGAAAGGCTGGGGAGGGTGGAAAGAAGGGTGGGATGTACAGAGATCTGAGGCACAGGGCGGAAAAGTTATCTCAGGGCTAAGCCAAAAGCTGGATGAATCCTACTGCGGTGGTTGACTGCAAAGCTGCCCTTTCTGCCCATCAGGGCAGGAGTGAGAAAGGGCAGGGAAGTGGAAAAAGGAAGGCGATTCCCAAAGGTTTAGCTGGATTTGTGAGTTAGCACGTGGGGCTCAGCCCAGACGTTCGTTAACTGCAAACGGGAGGAAGTCTTACAGCACAGGAGCCCAGCTCTGGCATCAGCACCAGGGCAAGGACGCAGCAAGAACAGCCTCAAACAGGGAGGGGAACGGAGGCAAACATCACCAGAAAGAGCACTTGGAGGGAGGGCAGCGTTAGCGAAGGGGTGCACACAGGGCCAAGTGCCCAATATCTGCACGTGCAGTGTTTGCACGGTGAGGTTGCCCGAGCACATGCAAATAGCTCACTAACTATCCTGGCTGCTCCTCTGGAAGGGCTGTTTCGGGGCCTCAGTTTTGTTTTGAATGAAGCTGAGGGCTTTCAAGGTGCCTGCAGCGCCCAGCCTCCCAGTTCCCACCCAGCCCGCCCGCAGGTTTCAAAGACCTGGGTGGATGGGGGGGTTCAGCCAGGGTCCCATGCTGTTCCCAGGCTCCCTCCTGCGGCTCCACGGGCATCCCCTGGCTCTTGCTGCCTGTGAGGCTGTAGGGCCAGGCATGGGTCCTGGCAGCAGTGTTTGGGGGCACAGGGTGAGGTGGGAACCGGACCCCAAAGGCAGGAGCTGAAGAATGAACCACTGGTGAAGAAATGGGCCCGGGGAGGGGAAGAGGACAGACCCAGGGGATGCTGGTCCCAAAGGAGACTGGCTGGTGCCCACCAACCCAAAACTCCACCTGGGGGTGCACCCAGGCAGGACCCCAGGGAGTGAGGGGAGTGGGGGGCATCAGCCAAGTCCGCAGGGCAACCACAGAGTGGTGGCTGCAGGGAATCCCCTCCAGGCTCCTGGGGCGGTGGGACCCCGCATCCCGGGGCGCAGAGGAGTGCGAGCACCAGGCAGCCCAGCGAGGTGTCTCCAGCAGGTGGGGGCCCAGAGCAAGAGAAGGGCTGGGTGTCTTGCGAGCAGCCCCGACGGTTCCACACGCCCACGAGTCCCTCCTCCAGCGCACGGGCAGGGGCAAGGACATGATGGCTTTGGCAAGTCAGGGCAGCCTGTCTACCCCGGAGGAGGTTTTGTGAAGAGTGAACGGGTTGGGCTGCTTCAACAGTTTGCATCAGTTTTCAAGCATCTGACCATGATGAAAGGCTGCAAGAACTGGGCTTGTTCAGCCTGGAGAAGAGGAGGCTCCGAGGAGACCTCATTGCAGCTTTCCAGTATCTGAAGGGGCTACAAGGGTGCTGGGAGAGGACTTTTTACAAGAGCCTGTAGTGACAGGACAAGGGGTAATGGGTACAAATTGAAATCGGGGAGGTTTAGATTAGATATCAGGAAGAAATTCTTCACAGAGAGGGTGGTGAGGCACTGGCACAGGTTGCCCAGCGATGTTGTGGATGCCCCATCCCTGGAAGTGTCCAAGGCCAGGCTGGATGTGGCTTTGAGCAACCTGGTCTAGTGCAAGGTGTCCCTGCCCATGGCAGGGGGGTTGGAACTGGATGATCTTTAAGGTCCCTTCCAACCCAAACCATTCCGTGGTTCTATGATTCTTAGGCAGTTTTAAGGAAACGGAGTGAAGCTTGTGAAGTAGAGGCATTTGTAACAGGCAGGGCTGCTGGGCTATTGCTGCTAACTTATTTTGCTGTGGAAATGCCAAATATAGGTTTGTTTTGTTTAACAGAAGTGTGCACAACGTGGCTGCACCATCAGCCACACCAACACATGGGCCTCCACCAGCACCAGACCCTCCAGGAAACTGCTTGTGAGCCATGCTGCCAAGCCCTGCCCCATCCCCGCGGTACCTGGGCATCTCCGCAGGCTCCATCAGTGGGGCACAGCTTGCTGTCGGGCCCTTCTCCTGCGGTCTGAGGGTGAGGATGCTACTGAGGTAAAAAAAACCACTGAGCAGCCATCGGTCTCTTCTGTTTCCACAGGAAGTGTTTTAGGACCCCACCCTGGCACCGCTTCTCTGAGAAAGCAGACAGCAGATGCTAAAAGTCACCTTCTAGTTACCTTCCGATTTGCGGAGACCTGGAAAACTCACAAATTCATGTCAATCGTGACAAGTAATTTTAGTTGGCAACGTAAAGATTAGGTAAAGTTTTTTTTTAAAACCAACATTCAATTTCAATGTTTCCTGTCCCAGAAATGCTGAAATACTTCCCCTTAGCATTCCCCAAACAAAACTTCTCAGCTTTTTGACTCAAAAGCATAACTTTCATCAAAGAAAATTACTTTGTTTTGATTTGCAAATGGTTTACACAGCCTGCACATTAAATAAGACACGAAATGGCTGCAGGGAAGGTGACACAGGATGCAGCAAAACCAGCAGCAGAACAATATTCCCAGCTACCGTCTGCGAGGAATGTTCAGTCCGAGCGTTGCTATTTAAACAGGGCAGCAACATCCCGCTGCCCAGAGTGGTCGGGGATCGCAGGCCAGCTGCACGCGATGCCAAGCAGCACGAGACAGCAGCCGGGACCTCCGGGCTCACGTGCGGTGCGTTATAGCACCTCATGGTAAAAAACACGAGGGCCCGTCACATCAGTGCACCGGGAGTGGATACGCTTTGCCGGACACATAAATAGTCCTTGTTTATTTACTGGCTCTGAGAATAACATTGTGCCCATCCAGTTTGATTTAATAGGGAGAAATTGAACTTTACAATAAAGTGCTATGGCTCTTTGCAAGGAAACTTGAGCCAGGAGCAGCACTCTGTGCAGGATGGAGCTGAGGGACATACCATGTGTGGGCACAGAGCTGATCCAAAATAATGGGACTTTTCAGTGATACCACTTCCAGGGCTCAGTTTTTTTTACTGGGAGAAAATACGTACCCTGAGGCCATGAGAACGGACCAGATGCATCAATACTACTGCGACAACCTTCAGTGTCATAGACCTTGCTTACCACGTGGTGCTTGGTGGAGGTCACAGCCCCAGCAGCCCTACTCAGGGGTTAAAGATGGGCTCAGAAAGCACTACAAAACCATTTGGGATTTATAAGGTTCTTTGGGTACCACCATCTAAGCACCCATTTTGCATGCAGAATAGGATAGAGGAGGTATCAGCTCATACCCACCTAAGCTCAGAGGCTCTTTCAAGATGCAACAAGCCATCCAGGCAAATGAGACCTCCCTGCTCTGTATAAAGCATCTGGCAACAACAGCAATAATGAAGGTGAAGTTATTCCAAAACCCTGGGCTGCATCAGTGTCTCTGTGCTAGCCCAGAAAACAATTATCTGGAGAAAGCAGGTCACACCTACACTTCAAAGTCATCTAGTAGTTACAGCTGACTGGCCTCCAGATACTGCCGGGAACAGGCTCAAAGGAGTGCAACACCCATCGCGGGGCAACACATATGGGAAAGCTTCTGAGGAGTTCATACTAATTCATCCCTTCGGGAAATGAGATTCATGGACACTCGCCTCTCAGAGGTCCCTGTCCCTGCAGCACAGGGATGCTGTGAGTTGAGTGGCCCCCCGTGGAAAAAGATGAGGTTGACCAGAAGGACATAATTAACTTGGGATGAAATAGTAAATTACAGTCAAAATGAGTAGGGTTTGAATTTAGGTTAGCAGCCCAAGTTTAACCCAAAGGCTTTAATTTAAGCAATTAACCTAAATTACAGCCTTGACTTCAGTGATAATTAAATCGAGATTAGGCAGCACAGGTGAACCAACACAAGTTAGTAAGACAGGCTCGTATTTTACAAATATATGTGGTTTTGCAAACAAAAACAGAGGCAATTCTAAAAATCTCAGCCTTATCTGAGAAAGGGCACCCATCACCAGACGAAGGATTTCGAGGCGGATGCTGGAGAGGAACAGCGGTGCAGAGGGATGGAGAGGAGATGAGGAAAAGCTGTTGGAGGAATCCCCTGTTCATAGAATCATAGAATCAT
>NW_010269773.1:0-7967 GCF_000690775.1 Eurypyga helias
GGCAGCTTCTCTGCGGCGGCCCCGCACAGGAGCCTTGGGCGGCTCCCGGCACCCGAGGGCTGTCCAGCTTTCCATTTTCGGAGTGTGTCATTTTTCCCCCCTTTGCTTGATCCGGGCGGGAAGGACTCGTCTTTCCAGAGAATTACTCACATCATGTAGTAATCAGGAGTGACCACTCTCTCTGAGGCTCTTCCAGAAGGACATTACCAGCCCACGCTCCCCAGAAAAGAGCATCTCACCACTCCTCGTTGTCATTCTTTTTGCGGTTGGTTTTAATTGTGTCGCAGCCATTTCAGGACTCCCCAGACAAAAGAAAAGGCGCTTTTTTTTTTAATAGAAACTCATTGTACCTCCAGGTTTTTTACGAGGCCCATGTGGCTGACCGGGCTTTACGGCGTGGATCAGATTTCTATAGGCTCTCCCGAGTATTCCCGCTGCTGCGTGGCAACGGGGGCCTGAAGTCCTGGAGTTGCATGGACCCCGCGAAGCCTGGATCCTCCAGCCAGCACAGCCTGGCACCACGTTACCTCTTCGGTGTTGGTGGGAAGCTCTGAGCTGTTGGAGAGAGTCAAGGAATCCCAGTGCAGACCAGTTTGGCTGCTGGCTGCCCGTTTGTTTTCCGTGTGGTAAGCGGTCGTCGGAGGCGGAGCGGCCGCACGAAGGGTGACACGTCTTCTGTTGTGAAGCGCACTGAGTGCGTTTTGAAGTCTTAAGTGGTGCGTCAATCCTTTCCCTGACCCACTTAGGGAAGAGACCATGTTTCTTCTTCGCACACATTTCTGTGTAGCAGCAGAGAGAGAGGATATGACCGTGTGTAGAGGCAAAACCGTGATGGTCTCCTTAAGGAGAGCCAGAGATCGTGCTGCCGGCTGCTCACGGCCGCGCTGCGCGAACGCGCGGTCACTGCCGCTGCTGTAGGACCCTCCAGCAGAGCGGTAAGGCGGTTTTTGTTGTTGCACTGTTGACCCAAGGAGCACTAGCTGGTTTAAAAGCTCACACTTGATATTTCAAAGACCAGCTCACCACTTAGAGACCCAATTATCTACTCTCCCATTCCCAGGCATGTTTTTTTAATTTGTTTCTAATGATTTGGCAGCTCTGACTGGAGCTCATTTTCGCCGCCTTCACATGCACACGACTGCTGAGAAACTCCTCTTGCCACAGCCAGAGTCACTCCTGGAGGTCCCACTTCCCTCTGGAGAAGGAGAACGTATTTGGATATGAGCGTATGTGTAGCCCTGAAAATCCGTGGTTACGGGAATGTGTTGGCTGCGACGCTCCTCCTCCGAGGGTTTCTCTACGGCTCTTTGCTGCTCGGCAGAGGTTGAGCTGGGGTGCAGCACTTGCACAACAAGCTGGCCTTTTCTCTGACAAAGCTGCCTGGCCAAAGGAGCTGGCATCTGCAGCCATCTGGTATTTTTGCGAAGGCTGAGGATGTTTTTTTGTGCTTGAGCAGGCTGCAGTACCAGAGTGATTCTTCTGATGTCTAAAAGTCTGGATTCAGCCTTTAGGAAAGAGGCTGCGCGTTGCCTGGGAAAGGAAAGCAAAACGTGAACGTCTCGCTGGGCATACCCTGACTCCTAGCTCAGCAGTGCACGGGCAACTGTTCGCCTCCGAGTGCTCCAGCCCCTCTCCAGCCGTGTTTTGGTCCTGGTTTCCAAGTCACTCTCTGCAGAAGTACGGCAGAAAGCCTCCGCTGCCCAGAGGAGCTACAGCACACGTCCCGTCCTCTTGCGCTTAGGCAATTTGAAGTGTGCAGAGTTCTCTTTAAAATAGTCACGAGCTCTCATGCAGGAAAAAAATCATCATTTTACCCCAGAATACTGCTCCTTTTCCAGTATAAGCTGTCTCCCACGATGTAACAGCGGTGTGCCATGTTGCTGCATGGGCCAGCAGCGCTGCATGACGGGGCAGATGCTGCGCAGCTGCGTGGTCGCTGGTAGCTGGGCTGCGGGAACCCCACTCCTCTTCACTCTCAGCTTCGGTTCGACCGACAGACTCGAGCTGCCAAAAAAGTGCCCCTCACCCAAGCCCCCGTGGGAGGAATCGAGCCTCGCGCTGCCAGGACTTGCCAGGTGCATTCACCTGACCCTCGGGGGGTGCCAACAGCCTCCGCTCTTTGCAAGAACTGGCAGTGGGAGACGGGACGTAGAGACTGATGATGAGGTGGGGGTTTTCTCAGCGCTGCCTGCTGTTACTGGCGCTCTGGATGTTCATACTGCTGGCTCTAGGGAAATCAAGCCTTTCTGGGAAGTGGCTACTCCCTATCCTCTTTATACAGAAAATGTATTGTTATTATTTGAAAGCACTTTTGTATTGCCCTTAGACTACAAGCGTGGCGATTGTTCCGTGAGAAGACATCACGGTGCATAGCAGTGAAATACGACGTACAGTACCATGCAGTATGTATTTTCCAGATAAACTGGGAAAATAGTGAAATGGATCTGCAAAGTGGGGGTACAATAGCTGCTTTGCATTCCTCCACATGTGTGGAATTTAGATGCGCCACAGAGTGACTCTGTTCCTTACCATGTGTTTACGATGCTCGGGTGATCAGTCGTGTTTCTAACCGGTTTCATTTTCTCGGTTGTATCTATGGGCCAAGCACAAAGTCCCAGCAACTCCTCATCGGACCCGGCCGTGAATTAGTGCTGGCTAAACCCTCCCACCATTATTCCCGCTACGGCAGCGAGAGGGAACAGGCTTAGCAGCTGAAAATACAAGAGAGTATTTCTCCTCCTCATCCAGGGCAGCTCAAGCCATTTCCCAGACAGAAGTCGGTGGCTGCGTTTGCAGATGCTGGGTTATTCGACTGAGATGGTCCAGCCCGGAGGTGCATCTCCTCCGCACCCCGCCCAGCCCGGGGAGCTGAGCGTGCCGCAGAAGCACGAGCGCAGGTCTCTCCGCGGTCTGACTTGCGTAACGACTGCCGGAATCGCTGCCGGAGAACCGGCATCTCCTGGTGCCGGCTCCCGCAGAGATGGAAAAGCCCCGGTCTTGGTCCTGCAGTCGGGAGGAAGGAGTCGTGCTCCCACGTGTCGTTCGGATGGTTCTTGGCGAGGCCAAAAGTGCCTGGGAAACAACAGCTGCCCGTGGGCCTGGCAAGCCTGTAGTCGCCGGTAACAGCCGCCGGCAGCGTGGCGAGCTCCGCTGTGTCCAGCACGTGCTGCCAGGGGCCAAAGCCATGAGATGGCAGGATGGTTCGTGTCCCTGACACGTATCCAGTAAAGCATCACACCCTCTCTCCTGCCTTGCACGTCTGGCGCTGAGCCCGATTTAGCTTTCAGAGAAATACAGGGTTAACCAAGGAGGGCTTTTTAAAACTTGGATTTGCGGGGGGCAGGAGAAGGTACCGAAATGGCTGGAGGTTCCCGAGGAACACGAGAACCGGCCCAACAAAGGCGTCCTTGTGCGAGCGGGGAGATGCAGCAGAACCTGTGTCCGGATGAAAGCTGCCCTATCCAAATAGCCATAAACAAACCCGCCTCCTCTGCTACAGAAAAGCTGCTGTGCCAGGAGCATATTAAATTGTATATGCTTTTTCTCAAGGCGAAAGAATTGCAGCAGTGACGGCAGCTGTGCGTGCTGGAGCCGAGCCACCGTGTTCCACTAATGAAGGCCTCGCTGACGGGGTGGGGGAAGGACTGCGGATGAATGTATTATTCAGAGGGACCCACTCCGAAACATCCTACCGGAGACGTGGCAGGGAAAAGAGAAAGTGATGGCCCCGGCACCGCCAGCCGGTGCCTGCGCACAGGTGATGGGCTGGGAGCTGCAGCCCTGCCCGCGTTTACAGGATGAGGGGAGATGTGGTTTTCCTTCTCCGGGTTTCCCTGGGAAGGTTCTCGGTGTCACCCCCGGGCTGCAGCTCCGGCTCTGACCCGGGCAGAGGAGCAGGTGCACGGCAGGAGGTGCCTGGCTCAGCACAGGTGGAAGATGGGGAGGAGCAGGGACACCCCGTGGCTTTGGGCTCTGCTGATGGCCACCTGGTCAGTCCCAGGTGCGGTGGATCAGTGGGAAATAAAGCAGCTCATACCCCCAGGGAGGGTGGTTTCAGCCCCTTTTTCCCCAGTTGGGGCTGCCAGCTCATGCTGGTGTCCTGGAGAGATGGGGTGCACAGGGCTTGGGGCTCAGCCACGCTGCAGGGACTGCAGTGACAGGACAAGGGGTAATGGGTTTAAATTGAAAGTGGGGAGGTTTAGATTAGATATCAGGAAGGAATTCTTCCCGGAGAGGGTGGGGAAGCACTGGGACAGGTTGCCCAGAGAAGCTGTGGATGCCCCATCCCTGGAAGTGTCCAAGGCCAGGCTGGATGAGGCTTGGAGCAACCTGGTCTAGTGGAAGGTGTCCCTGCCCATGGCAGGGGGTGGGACTGGGTGGGCTTTAAGGTCCCTTCCCACCCAAACCAGGCTGTGATTCTGTGACAGGGGCTCGGAGGGATCCTCTGCAAGCTCCCAGTACTGGTGCCTTATGAACAACCACGAGACAGGATTTCATCCCCCTTCACACCCTCTCAGCCGCGTGTGACGTGAACCTTGCAGCCACCTTCATGGCTTGTTTGGAGGACCATCTTTGAGCCTGCTGCCCACGCTTTGCTCTTAGCTCCTTGGGCTGTTGAGGTCCAAGCCTCTGCATGGAGCAGGCACACAGGGCCCACGGGAGCCCGGATCAGCCAGAGACATTCCATGAAGTACAGTGAGTACCTCAAGTCTTTTTCCACCTTGGGCTGCAATTCCCCTGTGGGCAGAGTTAACTCGTGGGTAAAGAATACGGGATAACATCCTATTCCTCCCAAAACCTAGAAACACCAAACAAAATGCTTTCCTTACTGGCTGCGGGGCATGCTCGTGTGGGGGCACCTCAAGTAGATCCCCCTTAGGAGGGAGCAGAATCCACCAGAATAAATTCAGAAAGGAGGACTTGTGCGCAAACACCTCGCAGGTGCCTCATCAAAGATCAGTTTATCCTCAGGGGATGTAGTTCAAATGCTGCAGCAAGGAAAGGGGATAGGAGAGCCCGACACCCGTCTCGGCTGAAATTCAGTCACTGCAGCTGTCCCGTTCTCCAAGGTGGAAGAGGAAGTTTATGGCTCTCCCGCGGTGCGAGCGATGCCCTGAGCGCCACAAGGTAAGTGTCCTGTGCCTGAATCCGCTCCCCAGCTGAAGTCACTGTGCACGCAGGGGTAACGCGATTCAGTGGAAGAAAACCCGTTTTGGTTGCTTTTTAAGCAGATTACAGCAGATTAGCCGACTAATCTATATGGAATCCTCTCTCCAACAATTTCAAACTGTAAACAAATCCAGCCACTTTTGTATTGCGTATAAATATTTACCGTGGATTATAAGAAGATTAACTTCCGATGAAATTTGCAACAATGGGTTTTGTCACTTGCTACCTTTAGTAACGCAAAACCTTTCTGAAAGAAACACACCTTCAACAAAGCACAAACTTAAGGCCCATCAGCTGTACAACAGTACGTACGCAGACAGAAACTGAGCACGTTATTGCTGGCAGGTGAAGGAAACGGGAATTAAAGCTACAGGTGCAGAATAAAAATGTCTGAGTTTATCGTAATAGAGAAGGAAAATCTTCCCTATAAGATCAGATTCGGTAGCTGACAGGTCTCTGCAACTCACAGTTGGGTCTTTAGCTGCAGAAAAAGAAATTGTGGGTGGTTTGCAAGCAAAAGGGTGTTTGATGGATGTTTAGACCCCGAGATGTCGCCCTCCTTGGGTGGCCAGGTGGCTGGTGAGAAACGAGGCAGCCTTTGTCATGGAGCAGGGCATCTTCCGGAAGATCCGGGGTTCCCGCTGTATCTCCAGCCACTGGGAGAAGCCTAAGAGCCACCAGACCCAAAGCCTCACTGGCTGTAGCCGCCCGCGGGGAGACCCCGGCAAGCCCAGTGACTCGCGGTGTGAAAGCTCCTGGGTTTGGTTCCCAAATTTAATGTGTCGCTGGGAAGGTGAGGGATGGGAATCGCTGCTGGTACCCCGCAGCTCAGCAGGGGAGGGCACTGAAGGGTTGAAGACCAACATCTCTTGCTGTGTCGCACTGCCTGGCGCTGAATCTCAAGGCACACCCTGTGCAGGGGGGGCGGGGGGAGCAGGGGGTCGATCCGCACTAGGCTCCCGGAGCAAAGCGCATCCTTCCGAAAAACAACCGGCCGGAGGTCGCTGCGGAGGGACCGCACACAAAAGCCAGCACAGGACATGTTTGGCAGCACGTTGTGCTCCCAGTGGGGTGTTTCGGGGCCAGCTGGCACCAGCCCCCCTGATCCGCAGGGGCTGTGCCCGCAGCTCTCCAGGCTGGCCGGCTCGGGTGCCGCTGCTCCGCGGAGAGCAAAGCCGGCCTTGCCGCCCGTTTGCCGGGACACGGGGAATGTTGTGTCTACCCCGCTAGCGGAGGAATGCTCAGTTTACAAGACAATGGCTTTTTAGGAAGCCAGAAAAAGTTAAACAGCCTTCCCAGATGGAATATTGTCCCTTTCCACCCTTTGTATAATTAGGACAGCTTCATGCTCCTATAAAGAGACGATCTGTTTAATATAAGAGATTTCTAAAGTCTTAGCAAATGAGTATCTGAGAACGGGCTTCTGATGTGGTTTATGTTCTTTTTGATAGATTTAGGTTATGGGAATGCTGGTTACAGGCAGCGAGTGATTCATGCTGAAACCATCCGGGTGCCATCTGATACACGCTGTCCACCCGAAGGTGGAGGGAGGCTGCCGCCTGGGCTGCGTTCGTGCCGGCAGCGTGAGCTGTTCGGTCACAAGTTACAGCGGCAGAAAACCGCGGCACAGACGGGAAGGTCTGCGCTCTGCAGAACAGAGGTAATCCTTACCAGAGCAGCACCTCCATAGCCAGCTGGGGTCTCCCAGCGATGCCTCGGCACCTCAAACCGCCGGGTTCTGCGTAAGGAGCTACACTGGCACCTCAGGAAAGGCAGGTCTCTGGGAAGGGCCTCTGGACAATGCTCGATGAGCCCAACGCGACAGACAGGACCTGATGGCTCAGGGCTTACTGCCCACTCTGGAGCTGTCTTGGAAAACTCCTTTCCCCCACTGACTGCACTTTCAGCTCGGTACTACTTACACGATGAAGCCCTGAGCAGATGAGGGAAAGAAACAGGGGAGAAACAGCATTCTCCTCTCCATGTTTTTTCCCTGTAGCCAAGCATTGTGAAATCCCATCTCCATCTGAAGCGCATCAGAGCAAGCAAAAAGACAGGGGGTGGTCTCTGAAAAATCTCACGGGGGAGCTGCTCTTCAGAATGGGATCCCAGTCCTCCAGCTTTGAGCCCGTGTCCCACCAGGTGCCCGTTTTCGGCTGGCTGAGGCTGGGCCTTGCTGCTGCTAGCTGAAAAATCATTCACAGATGAACGGTAGCACCGTAACAGGAGTGCAGACACCAGGAAACAACACCGGTGGGCTGCCTTGCACAGAGCCAAGCCTTTTCGGGCACCCCTGCTGATGGCCGGGAGGCTCAGCACTGGGAATTGGGTGGATGAAGCCATGGGGTGCTGGAAGCTGAAGCTTCCATCCAGCTGCCCTGCAGCACATCTCTCTGCTGGCTCCTGTCACGAGGGAAGGGGAGGTGGGAAGCAGGGATTCTCCTCATCAAACTCACAGTTTTGACTTTCTTAACTTCTCCAAGACTTGTGTGAGAGCAGGGTGAGGCCATGGGCCAAGAGTTTTGCAGCATCACATACCTTTGTTGCCATGCAATAAGCAGAAGACTCAAGGATACTATTTTTGTTTGCAGATCCCCCCTATTGCTTCTGCTCCAACTACACGTTAGATCGGAAGGGAA
The DNA here is from genome assembly GCF_000690775.1 of Eurypyga helias. Taxonomy (NCBI): domain Eukaryota; kingdom Metazoa; phylum Chordata; class Aves; order Eurypygiformes; family Eurypygidae; genus Eurypyga; species Eurypyga helias. The sequence continues at coordinate 7,809 of NW_010269773.1, forward strand.
GTTTGTGCCTTCTTTCACATCACTTTTGTAGCTGAATTATGGGAGTGCCTTGGCCACTTAACTCTGAGTGTATTCATGCCAAAATAGATTCAGAGTCGCCAGGGATCACTGGCTTGTGCGGGCCTTGAGAGCCCTCGAAACGGTGTAGGAGGCTGCCAG
>NW_010269773.1:8010-10837 GCF_000690775.1 Eurypyga helias
GATGCTGGAGCACCGGGACCATGCTGGATGGCCTTGGAGCAGCTCTGTAAGGGGCCGTGTGTCCCTCCCTGGTGAAGCCATCCCCCTCCACCTCCTGCTTTGCAGCGTCTCGCTGGCTGTGTGCCGGCGGGGTCGGTTCATAAACCCCATTTCACCACCGGCCGTTTCCCCACGCACAGCATCTCTGAGAGAGCAAACAGCTGCGTAGGAGGGACCCGGCTGATTCCGCATCCCTTTTCCTTCACAAGCCGGTGGCCTTGGGTGAAGCCCAGCGCTCCAGATAACCGGGCACCGAAGGAAGCCTCCCCGGGCTGGCGAAGCGCTGCCCCAAGAGCAGCACCAGCAGCCTCTGCCTGAGATAGCGCAGCATGCTTTCAAGATTTACTGCCTTCATCCCCCTTCACTGCCGGCCTGAATGTTTCAATTATCTTCTTTTCTGTTTTGGCATTTCCCTAACAAGCAGCGTTATTTTGTTGCTTCTGTTTCAGCAGGGACAGACTGGCCCTTGTTTTCCAAACATGACACACATACATTGAAAAGCAAGCGGGCGGTGGCAAAGCATATTTGGTCTGCCTTGGTGATCTGAAAGGTTATTATCTGACCTCTCCCTCATCACCTTAGCCCCATAAATCTAGCAAAGCAGCCATTCTTAGCCCTTTAGAAATGCATCCTGTTTCCCCTGCAATGCACTCACGATTTCATTGCTGACCTTGCCAATTAATTCCCCTAATTCATTCACTCTGAGTTTCTTAGATGTAAATCTGCTCCCCAGCTTGACTTTCTTTAGGCGAATTCAACCTTGGGGTAACTTCACCCATAGCTAGGAGTTACCTCAGCACTGCTTCAGCCTGTCGTTCCTGCTTTTTGGCCCTAGCAGTGTCTCAAATTGCTTACTGGCGTGGGGTGGTTGTTTCCAAGGTCTCCCATAGGTTTAGGTCTTTGTCCCCAGTGCTACACAGGCTGGTAACGAGCCCTGTTAGCTCATCTCCCATCAGGATTCATAATGTCAGAAGGAAAACCTGGTAGAAAAAAGTGTTCATGACAGTTTGTTCTGCAGTACAAAAAAAGGTCATTTTGGCTGAATAGTTTGTCAGAAAATTTCCATTTGGTGTGAAAGTTTTCAGGGAAATTTTTGAGCTTCTCCTCTGTGACGATCAAAATATTTCATTTTCCAAAAGCCACCAACTGTCCTCGGCACCAAAGCGCAAAGCAAACCTGAAAGGTCATTTTCTTCACGAGTGCTCATGAGAAGCTCTGCGCATGTCTCCGGCAGCCGACTGTCTCGTGACCCCAAGCTATCCCTTACCCTCTGAAACCCCTCCGGACAGCCCCAGACCAGCACGGCACTCGCAGCTCTCCAGCTCAGGCAGCACACGCTGATCTCCAAGGGCGCTACTAGGGTGGTGTTAACTGGGGGAGGATTATCCGTATCTGGATTCCACACGGCGACGTTCAAAATTAGATTGTTAAAGGGAAAAAAAGCAGGAATATAAAGCGATGAGAACTCTCCTTATGTCGCTGCCAAATATGATCCTTTGGCATTAGCAGTTTAACCTAAAAAAATTCTGGCCTCTGTTTTTTAAGCTGTTTCACATCCCACCCATCATCACAGGCGAGGCTGTCGGCAGACCTGGACATGGATCTGAAGCGACAGGAGCGACGTGTGTCTTTGCAGGGGATGTGTCTGTCACGTGGGGTCCCGAAAAAACACTGTCACCTTTCCACCGAGCAGGGTGGGATGGAGACGGGGTGCTGGGATGGGAATGGATGAATCTGGGCTCTGATTTCAGCCCAGGCAGCCGGTGGGGAAAGAGAAAGAGTCTGCAGAAGGCAGAAGGCTGATGCCATGCCGCTGGCACTGGCACCCTGGGGAACAAGGGTTATTCAGTGAGCTCCAGAGCGAGCAAAGCTGCACGGTAACCAGTGTGCGAGAGCAGCTCTGCGGAGCCCCAGGCAGGACCTGTCCATCCACCATCCAAACAGGCTCCTGACAACTGCCCTGCAACAACCCCTGGGAGCCGAAACGCTTCCTTTTGCTGACAGGAAAACAATTAGAAACCTCCGTTCCCAGGAAGGCGCGATTAAAGGAATGTATTTTGGCCAAAGGGATCAAATCTGCACGTTTGCACCCAGCGATGGTGGCCAGTGGGTGCTGTGCAGGTAAGGGGAGGGCTGTCTGCGGGACATGTTTGCCTGGAGCTGCTGCTAAACTCATCCTTTAATGCAGCGTTTTTGATTATTTCCTATTCACTTGATACACCACCAAAATAGATCCAGTTCTCCCCTGTTTTAGCCTCTGCTAAAACCCTCAAACCACATCTTCTCCTATAACGAAAAGTATGTGGAATTGGCTAAAAAAGAAACATTCCTGTTCTCACAACACTTTAAAAAAAAAACTCCTTTCTTAGAAAAAAAATAGCACTTGTAAGACTTCATAGAACTGCTCCTGTCCAGAAGGCTCCTGCGTCTCATCAGCCTCGTCCCTTTAACCGTTGCTGTGCCAAGCCGCACCGTAAATGCCCGATCGGCCCAAGGTAGCTGCTGGCGAAAGGGGAGGCTTGATAACAGCCCTGCGTGTGACAGAACTTATCTCGGTCGTGGTGGAAGTCTTCAAGAAAATCTTTAAGAACGTGGGGCAGGACAAGGGAACGATGAAGCTGGAGGGATGCTGAAGAAGCCCAGCGCTACGGCCCGCCGTGGGACAGACATGGGACACCTGCGACAGACCCGGTGAGTCAGGGCGAAAGGGGGCGCGAGGGGGGGAAACCAAGTAACAAGCTGAACTTGGAAATACTTTGGGCATGAAATCACAAGGGAAAATGCAAAG
>NW_010269774.1:0-2126 GCF_000690775.1 Eurypyga helias
GTCTGTAAGTAGTTTAGACTGAAAAGCCTGGTGGAATATGTCCTAAACTGCCATAAGCCCCTTCTCAATACATACAAAAATATTTACTGTAGAACAGCTTGTCATCCATATGTGGACTTTTGTCACTCGTTATTTAAAGCCTGATTGAATATTAAGATGCATTATCACAATGACTTTAATTCTGACAAGAACAGCTTGCATGTAAAATTTACAAAGAAGTTTTATAATGTAATTCTTGAATATAGCTGTATTTCTGTCTGCAGCAGATGGTAAGCTTGACTTGATCTGACTGCAGAGTTGTTTTAAAAGCAAGATAAAAATTCACGTATAAATTGATTTTCTGCAAGTTCTGATCTGAAAGAACTTGAAGCTTTCAGATTTGCCAACAGCAGCCTTTTTTCTATACGTTTGCTTGTATATTCCTTACTGGATTTATTAGATGAATCCAAAGCTTGCCAGTAGCTAATCTCATCTGTCAGGGATGTAAGAATCGTACCCAGCACTTTGATTCTGTGAGGAGGAGTGAAACAGAAAAGGAGATGGTTTTTCCTTTGTTTGTTATCTGCTCGTTACAAACAATTCCTATCCAGTCAGTGGATTTTTTTAGTGCCGTATATGAGAGTAATAGTGTCTGGTTTAGTGTAGACGTAAGCGCTGGCCTGCAGGAGAGACCAGAAGTGATTATGGTGTTTCACAGTGTGATTCTTCATATAGCAATACCAGTTTGTTTTATGATGGAAACACTGAGTGGAAAACTTTCTCAGAATGTGTGCTCTGCATTTCAGCAGTTACTTCTTTACCTTCTGTGTTAGCAATTTTAGCAATTATGTGGTGTATGTTCTTCTGTGAATATGCTAATATATATTTTAACTGGTAAGCCTCATCTTACACATCAGTTGTGCTTGTTTGTGACTGGGTTTTCATATAGAATGCAGACAACTAATCAAAAAACATTCTGGCTACTTAAGAATGTTTTGTGTTTTGTCCCACTTTTTCTTTTTCTTTGTACTCTGGTGTTAATACTAGTCGGGACGTACCTCAAAGTGTTATCATGGTATTGCTGTCTAAGTAACTTGCAGGTTTTATTTTATTTAAAGCATCACAAAACATCTATACTAAAAAACTGTTGGAAGTTGAGCACGGAATGAGTTGCCTAACAGCGTGTGTGTAATTGCTTCTTAAGGCAGTTATACACTCTAAGCATTTTTGGTTGGGGTTGGGTTTTTTTTTGTATTTAAATATGAAGCCCAGGCTGTTCTGGGAGGTTTTATCTCCCGTAAGAATTGCATATTAAGGTTATATATTAAATGTTATTACTTTGTAATGAATTTGCCCCTGTAACATGTATTGCTGTCACGCTATGTTCATTGGCCCCAGCGCTCTGCAAACTGAAGGTACACTTGCACAGTGACGACGTTCCCTGTGCTGAGGAGCTCAGAGCTTGGTCACAAGCCTGTGTGTCTGTGATGCACTCCTGCAGTAGCACAGGGTCAAGCCCAGCTATTCTTACATGTTCTCATCTGTGCCCTTATGCATTTAGTTGTTCCGTGAACCAGAAATTCTGCATATATCAATAGAACAACTGAAGCACTGGTGGAAAATTTCTTAATTCCAAATGGTTCCCCTCGCTGCACTCAAGAATATATTTTGAGTGTCATTAATTTTACATCTCTGTGCCTGTGAGTTCGGTTACGTGTTTATTGGGCATGGTCTTCTATGAGCTTCCAGTGGAACTTGAGACACTGAGCTTATTTCGTATCATCATGAATGAAAGAACTTTTGTTATTTTTCTAAATGCAAACTTCAGTGAAGAAAGATTATCCTATTCATAAAGCTCTTGAACAAGCAAGTTTTTTATGTTTCTGACCTAAGCATACTACTTTACTTTAGGTTTTCAACACTTTCATCAATAAGGAATGTGTTTCATTTTTTTGTTATTCCAGACTGTGTCTAATGGAAGCCCACCTAAAACCTCAGGGAAAATATCAAACACCATCCCGCCACCCCAAACAGCTAAGTAATAATTTCCTTAGTTGGAGGTTTAGCAGTACTTATCTGCTACATCAACTAATTGTCAGTTAAGAGTAGTCCAGTGACAGGGCTAAGGGCAGTGGCCATAAACTGGA
>NW_010269775.1:0-4966 GCF_000690775.1 Eurypyga helias
GTCAGACTGACAGGTCTGTAGTTTAAATCCTTTGGCTCTGATACCATGCAAAGCATGCTTAAAAACACCAATCTGCCTCTTACTTTAAGGTTGAAAAACAAAGGCAGACAATAAATGAAGTAAAAGTGAAAGGAAAAAAACACATGCCCAGGACAGAGCAACAGAGCAATAGAATGATTCTGTTTAACAACATGTTACCCTCAAGTAAAACATTCATTAAGAAAAACAAGAACATAAAGGTGACAGTGCTGTTTTAGCAGATGTACTCTACTGAAATGGAGGGTGGAAATCTCGATTATAGTGCAGCGTCCAATTCTGCAGGTCAAGAATCTATTATTAAAGTCCCTTAGTGGTCACCTCTTCTCCCCTCTCACACCAAAATTCCAGACTATGGATACAAACTTTTTCAAAAACTCAGCAAATTAGAGAATATTCCTACAAACTGCTCTAAAAGAATTTTTAGTAATTTCAGTTAATATACAAAAAATTAAATAAAATTACTATTATAACATAGAAGTATACTGTGAGCTTCCATCAAGTATGTCATTTTCTGCATTTTTTTCATATGAATTATTGGTGCTCATGTTGTCTTTATATTTACAAATTACAGACAGTAGTTTTGGACAGGATTACAACATGCTGGAATCCTTCAAAAAAAAGACGAAAGTGGCTTTAAATGTCTTAATGCCACATTTAAGGGGACAACTATAGTAATGTTCAAACATCTGTTTGCCAAAATACATGATGGCAGAATTAAACTTTGTCAACCCTATGACACGATTTGGCCAGTATCTTCCCAGAGCACATTTTAGCCATGCTTAATCTGCCTTGAATTGCAAGGAATTAAACAATCTACAGAGATAAGCAGAGGAATGTTCTAAGCAGAAGCCTCCTAAGACACTGCATCAACAAATTCGGTTTCAGTGGAAAGATTTCCCAAAGCTCTTCCAAACCTCTATCAATCCCCACAAGTAGCCCATCAGTCTTCCACTGCCCATAATGAAATGAATGACTTGAATTTCTCAGACACCTGTATCAAAGAGCAACAGTAAAAATAATCACTTTCACTGACATTGTTGTCAAAAGAGATACAGACCAAGACAATTACACAGAATACATCTTTTATTGGAAGGCCTCATAGTAACTTTTTCAATATTTTGTTTTAATTTTAGTTATGCAGTAGTTATGATTTATTTTTAACTTACTTTTTTGGCCCTATGCAATTAAACTACTTCCAAGAAGAAGAATATTTGCATATAAGTATTTAACAAAAATCTGGAATAAAAATCAGTAATGAACATTGAATACACTCAGAAGAGATACACTGGTATTTACAATAACCACGTAACTAAATTAGTATTTTACAAATTTAGTTCTCATTTGTCAGAATAGCTATTTTCCCCCTTTTTTAAACTCTTAAACCTGTGATGCAATACTTCTTGTATATAATATTGAGACTGTCAGAAATTATATTCCAGCATTAAATCCTGTGGTATATAATCTTGTTCTTAATAAGTCAGTCAGGAAAGATAGGCAACTGTGATATAAATTGAAGTCTTTTGTAACTGAAACAATATGAATAATTCAGTGTCTGTTAGATGAAGTATCCACACTATAAAAAAATCTCAGCACACAGCTGGGTCAGACGGTACACTCAGATCTGAAGAGAGCCCTACAGGTGCAACTCGGGTATACAAGGCTGAGACAACAACTGCTGAAGAAGAAAAGTGAATCTCCACAGAAGTAGCCAAAGAAAAGGAGAGATTAGGGATCCAGAGAGAAGGTAACAGAGGGACATCAAATAGGGCAGAAATTAATAAGGAGAGACAGATAATGTGCGTAAGAGGAAGACTGGAAAGTCACATGACAATTGAAAATATTTCAAGGGAGATACTAGAAATCATTCAAGGAATAGGGAGGTGGGGAAAAGGAGAAAGTAAGCAAGCATTAAGACAAACTAAACAAAAGCAAAACTAAAGGACAATAAAAGAACAAAGAACTGCTTAAGAAAGGTCAGAGGGAACATGTTGACACAAAAAGTAAAGCAAGAAACATACTATCTATTAATGCCTAAGATCACTAAAGCTGCAGTTAGCTTTAAACGTTCCTCTGCTTGCTCTAAATATAGGTGGAAGGCTGTCCCAGAAGAAGGTCTTGTCTACTGCAACAAGAATGTTTTTGTCCTACAGCACAGTCAATGAAAATCAATTGGCTGATAATTGCTTTGCATCAAATTAAATTATGGAGGACTACATGGCTCAAAGGGTTGGAAATGAGATGTGGAGCCTTTCACCTCTAGGTCACTGCTACACACACAGTGCAAGTCAATAATGACTAAGAGTTGTTAGTGTTGTGTTAGTAAAAAACCTGATTTTAAGCTCTACTGAAACACACCTTTACTGCTTTATAACCTCAGAACGTTGTTCTGCCAGTCCCTGAACAAAGCTGGATGAAGCTCCCAATACTTCTCATGTGACCTCTGCGCTGCCTGTGATTACAAATCTACATCATTCCTTTTCAAGGATACCATTCTTATCCTTTCAACAGATTACAACCCAAACAGTCAGGTTACTTGTGAAACCAGTTTCAAAAATAAAAGTCTGTAAATAAAACATAAAGTATATCTCAAGCCCCCAGAATTATGCGTAGTATTTCTTCTTTTAGCCAGGACCATAATACTCAAAAATAGACTAAGCATTTTCTTTGATTCTGCTTAAAAAAAAAAAAACCACACACACACACACCCCACCAGAAAAAAAAAAAAACACCCAAACATGAAACCACACACACAAAACCCCAAAAAACCCAAACTGTGTTTCCCTGTGGAGTCATAAAATCAAAAGGGAGATGATACAACTTTTTGAAAACATTAGCTGATGTTAAGTGGAGTTTTTTGTTGATCAATGAATAGCATTTGTTTTCATTTCAACTTAATTTATGCACATGTTCCTAGATTGCTAGTTTGTTCATGCTTTGAACAGATCTGTCTGAATTACAATACTGGTTGAAAAAACCAAAAATACATTTGGATAACTGCCATATGGTAGACTGACCTTTGCTGTCCAATAATGTGCTACTTTGTCTGTCAAAGTTTAAAACCACGAGGTACCATGCATTATATACCATTACCACTGCAAAGGCAATATTGACTCTGTTTTGGCAGATAGGGGATACAGACAAAAACTCACTGCTGTAAGGTTAACACATGTAGACAGCAGCATGGGGAAGAGACTATTAAGAACAAAACTTAGAACACTGATGGGTTGAGATAAAGACAGTTTAATAAGTAAAAACAACAACAAGAAAAACCCAAGCACACAAAAAAACCCACACGATCAAAAAAAAAACAAACCACACCACACAAACACAACCCTCCCCCCACCCCCCCAAACCCCAAAAAATACCACACAAACAAAGCCCAAATACCAAAGAAAAACCAAAACCAAGTGATGCAACCCGCCCCTCCCTCCCCCCTAAATGTTCACCAACAGCCAATCTATGCCCAGGCAGTCCCTGAGGAATGGCAACCCTGGCCTACAACAATCTTAACACTAGCATGAGTCAGTAACCTCTAATACAGAAGTAATCAAGAAAGCAATATACTTATCTAGATAGAAGTAAATACATATTGATGGAGGCAAGCATAAAAGCTAGTATAAAATAACATTTCGATTCACCTTATTATCCTCTAGGACATAGCAGAAAATAAACTATTACACAAATTTGTCTGTTGTGTTTTCTCCCCTCTCACTAGTCAGATGAGTGAAACATTGCTCACAACCTCAAAGATTTCTAAATCTCTACAACAAACGCTCAGAGCTTGCACCAAAGGGTAGTTTCCGTGACCACATACACTGCCTTGGACCTATAGCATAACATTTCCTGAGAAACGTGAAAAACCTTTCTTTAGGCAGTTTTACATCTTTGAAGATTACAATTGCTGTGAGTAGAATGCCAACTCTGCTTTTGACAGATAAAAGATAACTGGCTTTGATTGTGAAAGTACAGTCTGGACAGTACCTCCGATACTGCTGCCACATAAACCTTCAGACACATACATACTTGAAGCCACTTATCTGGTAGTGGCAGTCTTTCTTTTACTAAAATCGACCCTGTTTTCCAAGACCTAAGTTTTGTTTCCAATTATATACAGGAAGCTGTTATTATTATTTATTTATTTTACTTAAACTTCAGCAGCCAAATACTTCTGGTCTGTTACTATCAGCTCTATGATATGCATAAGCATCACTAGCGTAACTAGTAGATTGTTGTGAACACCCACATGCAGATAGATTTGCTGCAGGGACTAGAAGGCTATGACATGGATTTACATGTTCAGAAGATCCAAGAACAACATTAATTTGCTGTGAGATTACCTTTTAATCAATGGAACTTAAATTCTCCAGCCTGAAACTTAAAACTTGCAAGGAGCTGTAATTCCTAGAGAGTGGGTTATTGGCCTCTTGCTTGAGCTGGGTGGTCTGAATAGGCAGATGTTCTTCTCCAGCTCTGTGGAGTAATGTGTCATCAACAATTATGGCATTGTTGCACTAGTCTCTTCATTCTTGAGGAACCCCCATGTCCATACACACTCGAAGACTGGCATTATAAATCGTTCATAACAGGCTATGAAAATTAGTGTAGTAAATTATTAATTAACTGATTAAGGAACCTAGCAGGTTGCTCATAAGCTACATCACAGTCTATTCAGATGATTACAGACACCTTCAAGTCCTGTAACTGGCGCCTTTAACATGCTTAGAACATGTTACTTGTGAGCTCTTCTAAAGCTCCTGCAGTTATAAACAAAACCCTAATTTGGAGATTGGCTCATTTTCTCAGTAAGGTTATAATAATTATAATGTGGTTTCATTTCTCCCCAGTAATCTACCTTTTTACGATTTATTATTCTCATATTTGCACAGCAATTAAATACCTTTACAAGGGCCATGGCTAAATATTGGGG
>NW_010269776.1:0-5365 GCF_000690775.1 Eurypyga helias
AGGCGGGGGGCGGCGGGCGTCCTAAACGCTCTTTGGCTTAATCGTTCGGATAAATCAGTTGTGCGACCATGAAAGGAAAAACTTTATACACTTCCCTTTTAGCGTAGCACGTTGGGAATCGTGTCGTTAATGAATTCACAATCTGATTACAGTGTGTTTCTACTAAATGACGTGGTGGGTTTTTTCCCCACGTTTCCTTGAGTTAGGGTAGCATAAGAAACTGTTGGGGTGGCGTTTCTTTATAAACAGAAGTTGAATGGGAAATCTTAAGATGACAGAGATGCTTTGGTTTTACAAAAATACTGGTGCTTATGGGTGTGATGGGATGGATTTATGCTGACTAAATGTAAAGAGGCGGTTTCTTTCCAGTATCCCATAGGCAACTTTTTTTAATTTTGTGCATGCAAGGCACTGTCTTTGACTTCCTTCTGAATCTTAGCTTAGTATTTTTGTGCTAAACTGAAGTAAAGTAACTCGGAAAGTCTAACCGAATCCACTTGTGTATCTTCATTTATAACTTTCAGCCAGAGGTCAACTTATTACTGTATTTGTGCTTTGAATGTGATGCTTTTTGGCTGGGGCCTGTGTTCAGCACTGCAATTCAAACAGTAGCCACTTCTTGCAATTACTGAGGTGCAGTCCTTCAAAGTTACTGTTTATTTGATGAGGTTTCAGTTTACTGCTAAAAACTTCAATTCACTCTTTTTGAATTATTTGTTTGTTCTCCTGAAATTGTAAGTTTTTCTGAAACACTACTTAATATTTCCTTGATGCTGTTTAAGCGAAATGCTGTTTTCATAAATGAAGCTATGTTATTAAAAAAAGAGAATTCTTAATTGCTCTGTCACTTGGAGCTGTCATAAACTTCACATAAAGACAAAATGTCCTCTAGAGGGAAATCTTGATGCTTTTATGCACTAAAATGTTAGTCACCTTGTTCCAGCTAAAAGTCTGATCGCTAACCTTGGAAAGAATCTGTGATGATGAATATGTATGTCTTAAGGAACCTGTTTTCTGGATTTGTGCTTGGAAATTTCATTACAGAATACAGACTATAGCCTGCAACTTCTGTAGGTTAAATGAAACATGCTTGTTTTAATTCAAATAGGTCTAATTCTGCAGTTAAATGAGTAATCTTTACAAGTTCCAGTGTGCTACTCCTGCAGTAGTATCTGTAGGACCTACATTTGTGGCAACAATTCTGAAAATGCTTATGTAGATACTGACTTTCATACAGCATTCTCATTTTAATCAAGATGCTTTTGAGGGCAGGGTCTTCACTGACCTAAAGCAAGAATTTCAGCAGCTGATCTGAAAATGTTGTGGGTTAAATCACTTCAGGATGATGAGTGCAAACAGCTGGGCAAGGAAACGAAGCAGAAAGTAAATGTCCCATTTAATCAGTCTTGGCAACTGAAGGATAGCAGTACATTTGACTACAAACAGCAGAGGTTGAAAGATTAGTTTTGCAGGCACATCAGTTGTTTGAATGTAGTTAACACTGTATGCCACATGCTCAGTCCAAATTTTTTGAAAAAGCTTGGTGGGATTGTTAGGGTGGTGAGTTACTCAGCATGTTGCATACAGAGTCTCAGCATGTGTCACAGACGCTTTGAAAAAGTTTATTTCACAGTTAAAAAAAAAAAAAAAAACTTTGAAAAAGTTTATTCCACAGTTAAAAAAAAAATAAAAATCTATGCTTTTATTTTTCTGTAAGTAAATGCAAATAGCGAGTTTGGTGTAGCTTCTGGCATAAGCCTATTTTGTAAAACTAAAGGCTGTGTGGGACTTACTCTGTGGATATTGATGGAAAATTTCCTCATACTGCAAGACTGCTGAATGGGTCAAAAATATATTTACGTTTTTAGTTGCTAGTTGAATCCTTTCATACTTCTTTCAAGTCACCTGTACTGTTAAGAAATAACAATATGTTAAACTGACTCCAAAATAGTTGTAGTACTTACATTCTTATAAATGTATGTACCAAAACACTGCGTAATTAACTAGCCTGTTTTGTGTGTGTGTAAGTACTACTGCAGGTAAGATTAAAGTGATTTGCAGTACTTACGTTGCAAGTCTGTTTTCCTTTTCATTGTTTTGTGTTATGCAAATGCATCTCTGCAGTGTGTTAAAAATGTATGCAAAGTGCTTGGAGGCAAATGGTGTTGCATAATTGAATGTACAGATGTGTTACAATAGAAGAATAAATTCCATTAATAAACAAGACTAAAAGTTATGATTTTTTAAAAAATAAAAGCATATTTATATCCTTAAGTTACTCAAATTGTAGACTCTCTAATAAAATGTGCTCTGAATAATCAATTCTTCATTCTAGATCATCATTTTGGAGGATTCCAGCACTGAGATTTCTGGAGTCTGCTGTGTCTAGCCATAATGAGTTCATCACTAGTTGCTTATGATGATTCAGACTCTGAGGCAGAAGCGGAAAAGACTGAAGTCCCCAATACTTCTGGCAGACAAACAAGCCTTCCAAGTTCTTCCATGACTCGTGTTCAGTACTTTGCACCTGGTAGTTTGGGTACAAAGTCTACATATGAAATGCAGCCTACAGAGAATGCTGACAGTTCTGGCACAAGCCCTGCATGTGACGATCACCCTGAGCATTATGCACAGAATAGTAATGTTGCTTTGACATCTCCTTATTGTAGGAGAGCATCCTCTGGCCATACTGCATTATGTATGTCCTACAAAAACTATGAACAGACATCAAGCTCTTCAACAAACTCTGGAAATAGTCTTTCCCAGAAGAGAATACGTAAAGACAGTACTACTGCCATAAAAGGAATTAGACCATATATCCCTAAAAGGTTGCGTCAAGAAAATTCCAGTAGGCCTGAGGAAACGGAGTCTGATCAGAGGGGGAGCTTGGATTGTGATGTTAAGCTGGGCATGTCAAGAGAGCAGGCTTCAAGAAAGATCTCTGAATTAATAAAGCCATATTTGGGATCCAAATATAAAGTAACTGAAGTCCCTAAAAGCTTAATATTTTACTTGGCTAATCACAGCGGCCCTGTTAATGAAATCCAGTGGTGTCCTGTACGAGAACAAAGTCACATGCTTCTCTCGGCTTCTATGGATAAAACAATCAAGGTAATGTAGAATGCTTTGTGGACCAGTCATCAAAAATACTGTCTTGAATAATGATCTTCTGGGAATAACATCCTTGCTTGTGTGTATTTAACAGGAAGATTTATTTAGCATTTGAGGAGATGCTTTGCAGTACAAGACCCTATTATGAACTTGCAGCTTAATTCTTCCCTGTACCTACAATCAGTTCTGTTATTTTAGAACGTGGGATTTTCTTTGTATGAGTATGTGTTTTAGATCTTAAGAAGTTAGATTTCTGCTAGGTCATTTCTCATAATCTGTATTAATGATAAGTTTTCATTATTTCCTGCTTTTTAATGTCACAACAGCTACAGGCACTACGGTCTGGATACAGATTCTGCCATAAGTCGTTAAACAACTGACTGCCAGTGCCAGAATAATATTTTGGGGAACTTTACCTTTCTGAGTCCTAAGTGGCTACTGCCGGAGGAGGTACATCAGTTTGGGTGGAACTAGTACGGCAGGCCTTGCATCCCAGAAAGGTGTCCTGTCATGATCTAAGGAGTCTTTCCACTTCAAGTTTGTTTCAAGCATGAATTACTCATGTATTTTCCTTCTAGCTTTAGTGAATTAGGCTTCAGTTCTTGTTTGGTTAATTTAGTCATAGAACCATAGAATGGTTTGGGTTGGAAGGGACCTTAAAAGATCCTCTAGTTCCAACCCCCCTGCCATGGTCAGGGACACATTCCACTAGACCAGGTTGCTCAAAGCCTCATCCAGCCTGGCCTTGAACACTTCCAGGGATGGGGCATCCACAGCTTCTGTGGGCAACCTGTTCCAGTGCCTCACCACCCTCTCCAGTCAGTCTGATGAGCTTTAACAATGGGTAATAAAAATATTTTTATGTGTATGCTTTCCCAGATACAGGGCTAATGCCACCTCTTTGTTCAAATAATAGTCTGCTGGAGTGGGTTTACACAGGAATGTGGTTTTGAAAAGAGCACACAGAAAGTGTCCTTTTCAGAGGGAGACATGCTTTATTGTATTTACCATAGCAGTACAATTATTTTAAAACTTGGTTCTAAAATTTAGGGCTTTGAGTAAATCTCACTAATTAAAGAGGCAAGAACACCCATTGTATTGGCATACTTCTAAAAACAAAGGGGAGGAGAGTACTTTAAAATGGAATTTGAATTCTGATTTCATGTAAGAAAAATATTATTAAAGTCTCTTGTTAAAACTGAGATTTATTTATTTTAAATCTTTTGCTGTTTAATTTATAGTGGAGAATTGAGTTTCATTTCTTTTGGCTTTAGTATGATTTTCCTTATCTTGGAATTTTTTTTTTCTTTCCTTTCCTCTTTATTGGTTTTGCCATGGGCCCCGTGAAATATGTGCTGACTTTGCATCTTTGAAACAGTGATGTTCTTGAATCTTTTAAGTTTTTGCTTTTTTCTCCTTAATGTCTATTAAAGCAGTGGTGCTCAGAAGAGAAAACCCCAGATTTCTTTAGCTTCAGTAAAATTTACTTCTCTTAAGTTGTAGTAACTGGTTCTGTAGTCAGCAAAACACATCACACCATCCAAGTCTGAATACTTTGAACTATGGTAATTCCTCCTTCATCTACTTTTGAAAGTGTATTAGATCTTGCCTGCTACTTGAAGAGCAGACTAAGATATGCAGAAGGTACTGATGGATGTTTTTGGCAAGCAGCAATTTAAATTTGTGTTGTAGAAACTGTATGCGCGTCTGACTTTACTATGTCTGGATTTGACTTTTTGTCTTAAACTGTTTAATGTTTGCTTGCTATGCCAGAGCTGCCTTTTACTGGTGAGTGAGATTGTGGACATGTTAAATTTGGTAAAACAGTCTAAAATTAAAGTGGTTATTTCAATGTAAAATTATTAAAAAATGTAAATAATAGCTTGTTTTGTCTTCTAAGCAGAAAGATGATTTTCTAAAGCTGTGTTACCACCCCATTGGAAGCAGTCGTTAACAGTAAAGCTGTTTTTTTGAGAAATCTAATTGCTTCAGGTGCCCCAAACCATGGCAATTCAATATAAATAGAGTACATTAATGCTGGCAACGCTTCAGAGCACGCGAGTCTAAAACATGAATAAAGTAGCAATGCGACCGTTGCGAAGGCGGTGAAGAGACACTTCCGGGTTTGGGACGGTGGCCTGTAGGGCAAGGCCCGCGGGCGCTGCTTCCGGTTGGTCGGCCGTGGCGCTGATGCCCGCCCCGCTCGGGCCGGCAGAGGGCGCGGTGGGATTACCGATTGCCCGGTGGCCCGGGT
>NW_010269777.1:0-7316 GCF_000690775.1 Eurypyga helias
GAGAGGAGAGGAGAGGAGAGGATTCCCATTCTGTTTGAACTTAAACACAGAGCTGCTTGAGCTGAACAATTAAGATGCAGCAGGAAAAGTTACCTCTGAACTGCAGCTCTCATTTCACTGGGAAGGTCATTGGCTTCCAACCCCACCCAAGGCAGCTGTGTTGAGTTTTTCAAACCAAGCCCAAAACTTGTGACTTTTGGTTTTGGCTGGAACAGAGAACAGAAGGCTGCTTGAAAGGAATGCTTGGAAGGGACAGGGAGGGTGGGAGAAGAAAGCTGCACATGCTGGGCTGGTCGGGGAGGATTCAAAGGGGCATCGCAGGGGTGGTACAATGAAGGTCCAGCAATGGCTAGAAATACCTGAAAATCAAAAGGAAAAGAAAAGTAAGGGTAGCCAATATGCAGCAAAAGGTGAAACTCTAAGTGTGCCTGACACAAATAGTATAGGCAGCCCTGAACATCACGTCTCTTCAGAAGCCTTATTTTTGGAGAGAACTGAAATTCACCACTCCTCTGGGATTTATTTTTTTTTGTAAGAAAGTGCTCTGCATTTTAGGAATCCCCTGGTACATGTTTTACAAATAACCCTGTAACTCACCTTCGTTATGCCTCTGCTCTGGGTGAGTCACCAGCACACATAAAAGACAAGGAAGGAAGTGCTGGGGTTAACAAAAAACAGCCTGCTCTAAGGCTTAATTCTAATGTTAACAGTCAAAGAAAAGAGAAGATAAAGTATTCCTTCCAAACCAAAAACATTCCGTTTGTTCAGAATAAGCCAAAATCAAAACAGGAATAACCTATTCCCCCCATTGTTGCAGAGGAAGAAAAATAAAGAGTAAACACTAGGCATAGGAAAAGTTCTGGATTTTCTATAGGATCAGCAACAGTAGTGGGAACTGCCCAGCAGAGATCTGGATACTGCTATTAGCATTCCTGTCTGAGCTGCCATCTGAATTTAGTAGGCTTCTTCATTTCATGGGTGTGCTTTTTCTAGTTTACCTTGGTCTTCTCACCCAGTAATGAAGGCTGGGATGGGAAATACATCAACTGGAAAGAGGAGAACCTGTAGAGCCAAGGTCAGAGAAGCTTGAACACTGAACCAGAAGTTTCTGCCTTTTGTGTGACAATCATTACATGTATGCTTAACTCTGTGCTCTCCTCAGCAGACTTCTTTAGCCAAAGGGCCAAGATTGCTCTGGCAGCATAAAGAAATGCCCTTTCCAAGTGGGAATGCATGCCACTATAAGGATGAAAAGTGCTGTTGATACAAATACAGCACTACCAATAAAACTGGTACACCCATGAGTAACATCGAAAACATGCTGCACCCTTGACTGATGCTCCAAAGCTGGCCAGAGATGCCACACCAGTGCAGCATCCTTGGTACCGTTTTGGGGTTTCCCAGCAAATGTGCAAAATGCAGGCCTGGCCACCAGCCGCCTGATGCAGTCTCCTCCCGGCAAGCAATCAAGGACATCAGCTGTTGGCCACAAAGACCCCGGGGGAGCCCTCGCCAGGATGAACACCCCACTGGGGTCTCCCATCAGCACTGTGGACCGGGACTGCCCTGGGGTGGGGAGTCACCCCCGCTAAGGACCCTGCAGTACCAGCTCCCTCAATCAGCTCAGTGTCCCACCGTCGCTGTGGGTGTATCTATGGGCACTGCAGTGCGACAGTGGAGGACAGCCTGTGTTAGCTGAATGGGGATGAACAGGGGTCCGTATGGAAACCACCTTATACATAACCACCTCTGGTGGCTGGAGCGCACTTGGGAGAGACCAGAAAGCCAGAAGAACAGAAGAACTTGAGATGTAAATCACTCAGGTGAAGTATATACATTTTAAAATGCCAGCACCAGGTGGAGGAGAATCCCACCTGTACCCACTACTGCAGACAGTGTACTGCCCACAAAGACAGACAAGAGGTGATGGAGCCAATTCTTGCTCTCAAAGACTTTGCCACTGGGCCTGAGCAATCCTGGCCAGTCCCTTGGTAGAGGCACAGCAAAGGAGCCGTGCTTCCAGAATAGCTGGACCCTGCTCCTGAGATGGAGTACTTTCCTGGCACAGTCAGCACTACCTGCCTAAAACTGTTGTTCCATGGCATGCTCCTTCCTCAAAATCCCCAAACATGGCTGTGCTGATAGAGCTCTGCCATGCAGAAGAAGCTGGAGCATAACATCCTATCCTGTCACAGTTCCTATACCAGTCAGAACAGAATTTTATGCAGCGGGAATAGGTTCAATACCTATGTCTTTCAAAATAAATCTACAGATCCCATCTGCAAACAATATCTTCTGTGTACAGAGAAAAATAGACATGCCAATCAATTAATCAATCAATCAATCAGTGAAACTATCTATCTCAATCAGCATCCCGCATCGTGTACCATCTGCTCAAGCAAATATTCCTTTGCAGTCAGGTCAATAAAGGGCAGTGTCTGGGGGAAGACTACATCAGACTCATGCCTCTGGGCCTACCACCATAATCGGGCTGCTATCACATCTGGCCAGGTGTGGGGTTTTTCCTACATACACTCTGTCAGAAAGCATTGCTGCAACAGTCACCTAGGAAGGAGGTTCCTGCAGCAGAAAGACAAAGATTCATCTGCTGAAGGAGTCACGCACAAATAAATTTCCGCAGAAAGTGTATTTCCCAGCTCACATGTTGCATTATTTGAAGACATGTAATTCATACACTCTTCAGAAATGGATGCTTTGACACACTCTTTTGACACTCTCTTTCCTAAATGGTTAGAGCCTTCAGGGCCAGTCAGAAAACTAACTTTCTATGGTGCAAGCTGCTCCTTTTCCTAAACTCCTGAACCATGAGGCTTTGCATCCAGTATCTCTTTCATCTGCTGGCTGCTCAAAGGTCTTTATTGTCTATTAGAAAGACCTGCAGCTTTTTGAAATTATACTGCATCATAGTTGCTTGTAAATTCCTTGTGCCTTCCCTTGGCATTCAGTCAAATAAGTAAATGTGTGTAGAACAACCTTTTCCTTCTTAATCAGAAATCTTGTAAACAATAGAAAAACAAATTAAATCTTTGCAAGTACTAGATAACACTAAAAATCTGTACCTCCGGTAGGAAATGTCATAAGCTGTTTACTCTGAAAAACAATTGATAGCATTGAGCCCAAGTCTTTCACTAGGCTAACATTATGGAAGAAAGCTACAGCAGTGGAAATTGTTTCAAGGCACTTCTGCAATGTGCATCAGCCTTGCCTAAGCATAACCCGCCCTAGAGATGAACACGGCAAACCCAGCGATGGACACATGCCAGCGTGTTCTGCTTCGGGTCTGCCTAGCGGAAGGGTACCAGACAGCACGGTACCTTCTGCTCCGTGGGCAAAATTTGTAAGTGGGATGAAACCACAAAAGCTTTAGACAACCATCACTTGCTATTTTCTTTCACACCTAACTGTGACCAAGCCTCCACACCATGGTGGGTGATGCTGTTTGAACCTGGTGGTTCTCCACTCATTACACTCCATTTCCCAGGAAATCTGAGGCTTGGAGCCAAGCTGGGCAAACCTTCTTCTACAGAGGTGGCTGTAACACTGGTGGGGTGGGAGGTGTTTCATCCTGGTCTTCCTCTGTCACACCAGCTTCAGCTCCAATATGCTCAGACCATTCCCCAGGACAAGGAAGGAGTAATGCCAGCTGAGGACATAGGGATGGAGTGAGGCCACCCTCACAGAGGAGGTCTGTGCAGGAAGCACTATCACAGTTAGAGAGGGCAACCAAGGGAGGACATGTTTATGAAGACTGAGGTTCACCAAGTAATTTTAATAACACGGAACAGCACATCTCTAGAAGAAACAACTGACCAGCTGCTATTAGCGACATGGGAGAGCTCACCACGTGACGTCCCTCCATCCCAATAACGGTGACTCTGCGAAACTGGTAGAGCGGTGTTCACTTGCACCTGCTGAAAGACTGGCATTTTTGTGTCATCTGTGGAGCAGCTCAGACTCAGAGAGCTCAAAAACATTGCAAGACAAAAAATGGTGTTGGAATTTTGATATTTTGCATGGATACGATTTTCTCGTCTAGCCCTATCAGTATTATAAACGTTCTGCAAGAGAACAAAGTTCACCATTTTTGCCTCAAAAATATAACAGCAGACATAAATACACAGCAAAGAAGGGATCCACCCTGAAGTCTGTTTCCTTATTATGTGCTAAAAATATTTGGGTAGCTCTTGATGCAGTCCCATGGAGTTATGTCATTATATGCTATCGACTTTGATGTAATAAATTTAGTATTATCTACTGTCACATTTTATGATAGTTTCATACCCTGATTGACATAAACCTGTATAAATCCTCACATCTGAACTCAGATCAAAAGCGATTATGCACTAGCTCAGACAGATGCTTTTCATTCAGTTCTTTTAGAAATGCCTGGAATTTCTACTGCAAGCCTTTTTGGGACTTTCTGCATTTAACAGGTCATCCACTGAACAGCCTACAAATTTCCAGAGGTTGCTGCAGATGTTATGAAAGCTGGATGAATACTCATTTTCCATAGCTCAGACCACATTTTTTTCCTGGGGAACCCTCCATTCCACAGGTTTCACTGTCTGAATTTGATATATGTGAAATCCAAGCTTCTAAACATGTTCCCCATGAGAGATTTATTTTTCTTGCTACCACAAATACTTTAGCACAGGCATCATGGTAGGAAAAACACTGGAAGAGTAGAAGTGTTAGAATAGATGATAGAAGGGTGAGGTAACAGTATCATCATTTTCCAAAAGCTGAGACACTCAGAGAACTCTACACACACTAGTCATTCATTTAGAAAGGAGGGTTCATGGGTAGCAAGTGCCAATTTTTTTGTTGGAGCCTGAAAATCCCACTAGGGGTGGTCATCCCTAGTGATCACCAACTACCCCTGGCTTCAAGGCTTCACAAAGTATGACCCTCCTCCTTACACCAGAAAAATGCTCTGTGTCAAGAGGGTGGACATGGTGTTTCTGACCATACCGACAATTTTGACATTCCCTGACAATACCAACAGCCACAGGAGGAGTTTTCCTTGCGCACAAGCAGCAATTCCCCCTGTTGTAAACCTGGCACATGGAGTTATTGAGATCAAAACCAGATCTTGCCCTCCCCTCTCCTACATACCAGTAGGACTGGGGTTGAACACCGGGATTCTGAAGTGACTTTTTGTTTGACTTGTACCCCTAAACCTCTATGGTCATATGTGAAAGCCTTCTACCCACACATCAGTGGTTACTGCAGATGTTGGTGAGGTTTAGCAGCAAGAAACTGTCAAGCATAAAATGACAGTGCAAGCCAGTGTCTTGTTTCCTGCGCAATGCGTGCCACTAAACTAGTGCTCCCCTGGGGCAGGGGGGTCTCGCTCGCCTTGCTGCCGCAATTCCGCTGCAAAGCTCAGTGGGAGCATTTCTGCATGGTCCAAGAACAATAGAAGGGCCTTACATTGCCCTCCTCCTCCACCCCCTGCTCACCTTGGGCTCCTCATGTGCACAACCCTGAAAGGATCCTCTTGCCAGACTTAGTGCTACCCCACCATGTCCACAAACACCCTTATCTCACTGGCCACGCTAGCAAAGCTGGGCGGCAGAGCCCAGCCGCAGGCAGGTTTATCTGAGCTTGTCAAGTGCCACATGCCAGCTATCTCAGCTAACCCATGGCACCCGATGCCCCTCCCAAACTCTGTGCTCTGTCAGCTTACAGCTGGAGGAGTGGGCAACCTGGGCTCTCCTTTCCATAGCCCCGCCAGCGTGGAGGGAAGAGCCATGCGCAGGGGGTGGCACAAGGCTTGGACTTAGTCACGATCCAGCCCCTCCCTGCGTGCAGCAAGGGCACTGACATGGGCAGAAGAGCAGTTCTGCCTAAAACACACTTCTTTGCAGGCAGCAGCAACACAGAGAGCAGGCCAGATGCATGATGTCATCCTTTTTATCATCCGTAAGTCTCCCGCTTTCCGTACTCCTAGCCAACTCTATGATGTGGTGGATCAAACTTTGCTAGAGAAGGAATAGGAGCCCACTTGACATTTCTTATGAAATAACCTGTGGGCCTGCCACAAGAGATATCTAACATGGTTTATCCAAGTCTATAGCTCTTGTAAGACTTAACACAAGGATTAGGATATACCTTGGGTGCAGCTCCATTAGATATGCTGTAAGAGAACTAACGTTGCTCTGAAGGAACAGCATTTGCAAGTTTTGACAAACCAGTGCCCTGGAACATCCCCTTTCCTTCCTATAAATACGGTCACGAAAGACTTCAGCCTTTAGGTCTGCTGAAACCACCAGACAAGCAAGTATCCATTGTATCTAGGTAAGCATGATAGGGAAGGATGTGCCACCTTGAATTTTAGGGCTGGTTTCATGTAAATGCAGCACTGTAGAGCAGATTAGAATAAAATTATTCAGGAGATGTTTAGGAGGAAAAACATAAGGTATATCCACAAGTAAGTATCTTTTTATCTAAGTATTTAAATCTCATAGGAGATAGCAAAAATCCAGGTCTGGCCGAGATCAATTGATGATTACATTAAATTGATGATCAATTGAAGATTACATTACAAAATATCACTCAAGAACACATTCTTCTCCATTACAATATATTATCTCTGTTTCACTAGAGAGTTAAAAGAAACATATCATTTGAAATGTGAATGGAAAAACATTGGTGAGCTGAGAGGCCTCCAACCCTCCAAAGCAAACGTGGCAAGCCCTGAAAGCAGTCCTAGCACAAAGCATCTGCCCTGCCAAAGTCACCATCCCAGGGAGGGGCAGGCCTTTACCCAAGGCACAGCCTGGACCTACAGTCTCCGGTATTCCTTAAATACCTTTGTGCAGAAAAAAACAAGGGGCATCTTCAGACTTGAGAGTGCTATCAGAGAGCCATGCCCAACTCCATCTCTACTGTCCGCAGCCCCCTGCCAAGTGCAGAACACGTGTCTCTGGAGGGTCCGAAGGGAACCAGCCAAGGAGACCACTTAACCTCCTGCCCAATAACTTCATCACAGAAAACTGCCTCTCTGCCAGTGGCATCTTTGTCTTCCCCAGAGAAGGCGGCAGTGGAAAGGGAGCCTGGGGTACAGTTGGAAGCACAGCTGTGTTTCCATCAGGAAGGACTGGCCAGGTTCCGTGCCTTCTGAAGCCTACAGCATTTTTGACATGAAAAGCACAGAGGAATCAAGTACTTTTCCTGTATTGGAAAGAAATAGTGGTAAAAGGACTTTGAAAGGACACCAGTAGGATGTGAGAGACAAGTCTGTACTCAGTAACTGCAGCTAGATTTCTGTGCATGTGTGCTGGGTTCAGCCA
>NW_010269778.1:0-3393 GCF_000690775.1 Eurypyga helias
AGCGCCCGGCGACGGCGGAGCCTCCGAGCGGGGCAACGTGTGAGGGAAGGCGTGGGGAGCGGGGTTGGGTTGGACTAAAGAGTGGGGCAGGTGGAATGGCTTCCCTATTCGGAGAAAAGGGGGGTTTGTTTCGGTTATTTAATTATTCCCCTCACACTGTATGGTTTGTTAGCGCCTTACACTTGTAATCAGCAAGTTAATTAATTGGGAGATGTGTCCCTTGCAGCGTAAGAATGTGTTGTGTAGTGTACAGAAACATGCATGGTGTTTTTTTCTTGTTAAAGCTCCATGGAGTGTTTTTTTAGTGGTATTTGAGTTCTTTAGCCCTTTTGGCACTTGATAAACAATAGTAACAGCTGCCCGCTATCAGCAGGTACACACGAGTTCAGGGCGGGAGTTGTGCTCTGTGTCCCAGCTGGGAAATGCATTTATGTGTGCACATAACAGTCGCCTGGGATGATAACCGATGGGTTAAGAAGGGTTAATGTACAAGCACATTGTCCAGAAAAAATGGTAAAAGCCCTTGAAACAGAAAATAATTCATTTAAAAAAAAATCTTCCTCAAATAGCATCACGCACAAGATGAGGTTTTAGCGAGAGTTATACTGAGACCGCAGTCTTGTACTCTTATTATTGAATATAATTAATACAACAAATTAGAACTTCTTCCAAAACACCTTTGGTGTATCACAGTAAATGATGAATTGCTTGCATATGTCTTCGAGCCCAAAGTTTACAGAAGCTCAGTCAGGGTGGTTATAGTGGTTGAAAATTAAATTTTGTCTCATACTCGAGATACGCTTGTGTTTGTAAATAGCCTGTAGGTTAGCTCACAGCCTCGAACACAGCTCAAGTATTTCATTTGAATTTCTTTAACGTTTTAATGAAGTAATAGCTCATTCCTGACAAGGCCCACATGTATGCTTACCTTTATGTAGAGCTTCGGTGAAACCAACATAGCGTAAGCATATATTGTGTTAGTCAGTAGGACTGTCCACACGCCTATTTCTTTATTAACAAGATGAAATTGGTAAATTATAAACGACGTTGAAATATTTAAAACCTGTCAGCCTTGTCATTACCGAACTCTTGCTCTCTGTCTTGCTTTCTACATGTAACTGCACATACGTGCACTTGCCTCCTGCTATCATTACGCTTTTGAAGAACACCGAAGAGTGAAGACCTAGCACTACCAGGTTGCTGAAAGGTGGGGTTTTGTGTAAAAGAAGATAAAAAGAGCGTTATGAAAGAAGAAAGGAGCATCTACAGTTAAATTACGCAATCTGAAGTCTAATACGTGATTAGTAATTGTTTTGCTGGGCTTTTTTCCAAGCTCTTCCCACTCAAAGGCTTCCTTCAGCATTGCTGTGCTGCTGTGTTCAGTACGTGACAGAGCTTGGGACGCCTGATGTCCACCATCCAGATCTGCTTTAAATGCTGTAGATTTCCACTCCCCTGCCTCATTTTACAGAAGAAAACGTGAGAAGGCAAAATGGAAATGCCTCCCCTGGAAGAGAGCCAAGGTGGAAAAACCCGTGTTGTCCCCATCTTTAATGTCGGCAGAGGTGAGGGAGGCCTGTCCAGCATCTCATCTCAGCTTTGCTTCCATCGCCGCTGCTCTAGCGTGGACAGACCTTTGTTAGATAGGAAGAAAAATTGTTAGCTGTTTCTGCCAGGAACCCCGTTGCTCCCAGCGTGACACTAATGAGGCAAGTGCCTTTGGAGATTCTGCTCCAGAGCTCGGAAGTAAATACAAGTTTGATAAAAACACAGGTGTGCTATCGTCAGTGAATTATCATAAATTACCTACCTGAGCAGTGCTCGGAGTGAGCACCTGTAGTTATTTAAAATGAATACTTAAACTTGTCGTTAAATCACCGCAGATTCACACTGAAACGATAGCGATCAATCTGCTGTGCGTTTCCAAAGCTCTAGCAGTAAGTTTAGAGAGGTGATAGTCTAAGAAGAGACAGGGGCTCATCGTTTCCAGCAAAAATAAACTGCAGAGGATGTATCCAGTAATGTAGAAATAAATTTGGGAACAGGAGGCTGCAGAAATGTGTTTCGACTGGCAATAGCTGTGGTGCCTGGCCCCAGCAGCACCCATAATCGAACCCCCGTGGTCGCTGAGTGCCGGAGCGGTGCTTCCTTTGCTAAGAAATGAAGAGCATCAGAACACAGCAGCCTGTGGTGGTTTTCCTGTTTCTCTTGACTTCCGCGGCCGGACGATGGGGTGAGAGATTCCCGGCCTTTCTCCATGGAGGATGCAGGCTCTCCTCCCCAGTGGCCCTGGGGTGGCGGTTGGTGGCGAGAGGGCTGCACGCGTGGGGTCTGCGATGGCCCTCGGGGTAGTTTATCTGCCCTGACATACGTTGCTATATTCTTGTGTACATACATCTGTCTGGATATTTTTTTACTTTGTCCAGGTCACAGAACCCTACTGGTTCCCAAAATATTCAAGAGTTCACCGTGGGAGTGTTTTCTGCTTTGCACAAATGCGAAGACCCAGAGCAATTCAGGTGTTTTTATGGCCCTTCAGTGGACGTGCTGGAAAACTCTCCTGAATACGTGTGAACAGGCAAACAAAGGCAAACACATTGACATTTTGTTAATGGAAGGGGATGTTAAAATGTCGATGAAAATGTCACACTTAGATTCCCATCGTGACCACTTGAAGTAAATTCAGGGCCGTTTAATGGAGTTTTATTCTGCTGTTAAAGGCAAACACACGCATACAACTGTTTAAACAATTTTTAAGACAGTTCAGAGCAAATGTTGCTCGTGGATGTGGCAGGGAGAAGAGAAAAATAAGGTGGTGTGTGTTTAAAGGTGCATGCTCACTGCTCGTTTGGTGACTGGCTTTAAGGAGGATGGGATACAACTGGATGAGATTTGCTGTGTTTAAATCTTTAAATGACAGCTGGGTGTCTTGGAGGATGATGTATTTGGCATCAGGGCACGTGCTGTGGCAATGCTCTGAGCATCCTGGTAGGGTCCTGCCTGTCTGCGTTAGTAAGTTAGGGAATAACAGCTCCAGCACTGGGTAGAATGTTAATTGTTGATTTTCAAATGTGTGCCAGAACTACAAAGTAACCCGAGTGTGGTGAACACCTGTCCACTCACTGTGCAAATACCTGTCATTTTAAGAAATTATCTGTGAACTGTGGACTGATTTGTTTTACAGTGGACTTGCTTTACAAGGGGCTTTGGAGCAACTTGCTTTGCAAATTCAAGCTGGCTTTATAAATGTTCCTGAAGAGACACTGGTGGCTAATTACATTTGATCATTCTTAATCCATGCCATGTTTGAAGAAGTAACTACGCTAAAGTAGGATTGTAGTAGTCCAGAAGAGTCCTGTATAACTTTTCAGATCATAGAATAGTTTGGGTTGG
>NW_010269779.1:0-1442 GCF_000690775.1 Eurypyga helias
GGGGCTGAGGGCACACGGGTTCCCTACCCCCCTTTTTGCTGGTTTTGTGCTGTTTTTCACAACCGACGGGGTTGGCGAGGCCGACGGGCGCGGCAGAGGCGCTGGGGCACGCGCAGCGGGGGCGAACCTTACCCTGCGTAAGATCCTGGTCCCTGTAAATCTGCTGGATGACGGCGTTAATGTCGTCGATCGCTTTGCGACGCTCCTCGGTTTTCCTGGTCTTATTAGCCACGTACTCCTGTGTGGCAGGATGTGCAGAATTAAGCTTTTTCTGCCCCGATTTCTCCAGCGCGCTCATCCTAAAGGTCCTACGGATCCCGCCGCGCCGCCCTCCAGCGGGAAAGCATCGCCTTCCGGTGCTTTTGGCCACTCCGGCCACCAAAACATGAAGGAATGTTGGTAGTTTGGTTTCAACAGGTTCGAAATAGAAAAGCGAGCCGGCGCACCAGAAGCGCAAACCAGAAAATCAGGAGGCTACGACCATCAGCAAGATGGGAACGGCTAACGGAGAATCCAGGGAGTGAGGAGACCCCAGACCAGAAATCACCAGCGGAACAGGAAGGTGCCCTCGCTCCGGGTCCCTCTCCGGAGGGGCCCAGCTCCAGCTGGGGTTATTTTTCCCCGCTTACCATCCATAAATTGGGATTTTATAGAAGATTGGCTCTCTAGGACTCTGATACGGGAAAGGCAGAGCTGAACCTGGGGAATGAGAAGCCCTCGAGGGTGAGGAGTGGGAATGAGCACCCATGGACACGCTGGAGTCGCCCGCTGGGACTGTGGTCCTGGCTGGAAGGACTCGGGGGGCTCCTAGGAGGGCGTGTGCGTGCTCGAGGGCTCCCTCATGTCACAACAATCTGTGCTGGGTGTGCATTTTACTCCCTCCCAGTGCAACCAGTAAGCCTGGAGGCGACACGACCTGGTCAGAGGCTGAGGCAGGGCTGGAGCAGCCCCTCTGCTGCCTGAGCCCAATCTGACTCCTACCCGTCTGCACCAGTTACCTCCAAAACACCAACAAACCCCCAAATCCTCAAACCCCGGGACAGAAACATAAGGCAGAGGCTCACCTGGAGAAAATCAGCTGTTTGTTGAGGCAACTTGGTCCCAACAAACTTGAAGTGCTCCTTGTGGAATTTGCTCTCCAGGTGACTGTTCATCTCGTCATCGTAGAAGGTCCGGTATTTGCACAAGGAGCAAACGAACTGGATCCTGGGGAGAGAGGCCAAGGGCAGCGATTAGTCAACCCATCCCGGCTCTACCCGGGTACCGCTTTCCTCCCTGGATCTGCTCCCTCAGGTCTGCTCAAGGGGTAGACGATAAACTCACGGAAGGCTCCAACCCTTCAAGCATTTATGGGATGTTTCCTGGAGGTTTTCCCATTTCTGCTGATCTTTTAACACAGATGGCAAGGGGAGCAAAGCAGCTTATTATGGGATGGTTTGGGT
>NW_010269780.1:0-241 GCF_000690775.1 Eurypyga helias
GCCTGGGTCCCAGCAGACAGCCAGCCCAGAGCCTGACCCCAGCAGATGGGCCCTCCCCGCCCCCCGTTTGCCGGACCCCTCCCCACACCAGCTGGGGACAGGGTCCCCCTGTCTGGGTGCCCCCCCAAAGGTGAGCCATGGGGTGAGGATGGACAGAGAGCAGCAAAGCTCTGCCCCACAGCAAGCGTGACTGCGGGCCACAGCACCCCACAGGAGCGGTCTGGGCTTGGGGGGGGGGAGC
>NW_010269780.1:372-1017 GCF_000690775.1 Eurypyga helias
CTCTCCGCGCCCACACCTGGGCGCAGCCGCCCTGGTAGCCACCGACGTACCCCGGAGATCGGGGAAAAAAGGGATGGGTGGATGGAATGGCCACCCCATTCCCAGGAAACCCCAGCAGGTATCCCGTATAAAGCTGAGGGAGTAGCAAACACATGGATTTTGGGTATGGATGAAACAAAACTCTGAAAAAACTTGGAGGAGCAGGCTGGCTGGGTGGAGGAAGGAAGGTGGAAGCATAGGCAAAAGGACCCAAAATTGGGAAAAATGAAGAATAAGGTATAAAATTATGTAAAGGTCAGCAAGCGGGGGGGGTGTTCTGATATTAGGGGTGCAGGTGACTGCAGACTGTAGTGCTGGGATACATGGGGACCCCCCCCAGGCCAATGGGACCTTTTTCCCCCTGGGACAGCGGGGTGGGAAGAGCGATAGAGCCCATCACTCAGGAGCAGTCCGGAGGGATCCGCCAGATTAAGAGCCGTAATTAGTAGCTTTGCTGTGTGCGGAATCATTTCATCATAAATTAATAATAGGATGGGGTTTGTTACTTATTAAGCTTATTGATTACTTAATTTATTAGCTCTCTAGCCGTTTTGTTGCTTCATCAATAAAATGCATCCGTGATATCCCCAGGCTGCAGTCGAGCGA
>NW_010269780.1:1064-2951 GCF_000690775.1 Eurypyga helias
ATGTCCCCAGGCGCCAGTCGAGCGATGGAGAGCCGGGCCCGGCGGTAACCCAGGCCACGTCCCTGGAAGCGGGGGGGCAGGCGGGATGGGGTGGAGGGCCTGGATCTCCAAGGGGGGGGGCCATTCTCTGGACCTCACCCCGTTTTTTCTACCCTGGGTCGCGCTTCGTGCCACGGTCCCGCTGCACAAACTCCCTCTGCCCTCGGGCACGTGCCAGCCGGGGGGGTCTGCAGAGCCGCTCTGCGCTGATGACGTGGGTGGGACTGTCCCAAAATTGCTGGGGGGACAGCGTGTGGGAGGCCAGGAGCCAGGGTTGTGGTGGGGAAAACGAGGGGCGTTTCCAGGCTTCCTGCGGTGGCAGAAGGGAGAGGGAGAAAGTAAAACCCACTCAAAAAGCACCCGAGGGCCTGTGGGTGGTGATCAAGAAGACGTCAAGCCACAGCAAAGCGAGGGGAAGCTTCAGGAAGAAAACACGGTCTGTCTTATCTCCAAAAACAGCCCTCGGCAGCGCTGTGGGCCCTGGCTCCACCCCACGGCCCCACCAAGGGAAAGGGGGTGTGAAGAGGCTGGTGGCACTTCCCCCCCACCAGCCTTGGGGTCCTGGTTGCTCAGCTCCTCTGCTGCGACCGCCCTGCGCTGGCCCTTCCACGGCAGCAGCCGCGAGACGCGACTGATGCAGCCGAGCAAAGGTCGGGGTGCTGGCGCTTGCTCGAGTTGGGTCTTTCCTGGTAGGCTGCAAGCCAGAGGGCTCTGGCCGCGCTCCAGCGGCTCTCTAGGTACGGAGACCAAGCTGGTGGGTGCCCTGGGGTGGGGAGGGGAGAAGACTGTGATGGCTCCTCCTCAGTGCAGGGTCCAGTCAAGGCACCTTTCCTCCACACAGGCCCTCACAGTCCTTCTAGCTCCATGTGGGGCTCCACACTGGCTCTTCCAGTGATTCTGCCCCTGTACTCTGCTCTGGTGAGACCCCACCTGGAGTGCTGCGTCCCGCTGTGGAGCCCTCAATATCAGAAGGATATTGACCACTTGGAGTGAGTCCAGAGGAGGCCACGAAGATGCTCAGAGGGCTGGAGCACCTCTCCTATGACGAAAGGCTGCGAGAACTGGGCTTGTTCAGCCTGGAGAAGAGGAGGCTCCGAGGAGACCTCATTGCAGCTTTCCAGGATCTGAAGGGGCTACAAGGGGGCTGGGAGAGGACTTTTTACAAGAGCCTGTAGTGACAGGACAAGGGGTAATGGGTACAAATTGAAATCAGGGAGGTTCAGACTAGATCTCAGCAAGAAATTCTTCCCGCAGAGGGTGGTGAGGCACTGGAACAGGTTGCCCAGAGAAGCTGTGGATGCCCCATCCCTGGAAGTGTCCAAGGCCAGGCTGGATGAGGCTTGGAGCACCCTGGGCTATGGAAGGTGTCCCTGCCCATGGCAGGGGGGTTGGAACTTGATGATCTTTAAGGGCCCTTCCAACCCAAACCGTTCTATGACTCTATGATTCCAGCCTCAGGAGGATCTCTGATCCACAGCTTTGCCTACACGCCGGCCCTCTCAGCCCAGGGCAGGCCATGCCCTGCAGCTCTGCGCTCCTGGGGGCCTGCTCCGTAGCTCTCCCCTGACCTGCCCTCACCTGTTAGGCCAAGGTCGTGCACGCAGAGCTCGGTGAGGGAGGCGGCAGCGCTGAGGGTGCTGCCGGGGCCGCTGCAGTGGGGCTGGCGGGTGCCCACATCCACGGTGCCAAAGCCATAGGCCCCTGGCCCCTGCCCGGGTTTAGTTCCTGCTGCTGGCCCTGTGGCCCCGGTCTCCTCCTGCTGCTGCTTGAGGCTCACTCCCACCTCAGGCGCATGGCTCTGACACCGTGAGGTGCCTGCTGTGTATGATCCAGGGGCACGCGCCATGG
>NW_010269781.1:0-2273 GCF_000690775.1 Eurypyga helias
TGATTCTGTAATGATGAACCTAGACTGGGGTCTTAGTTGGGTTTCTCTGGGTTGTATGATAAAAATGTTCTGACTCTTTGTAAGCATGTAACTTAATACACACATTATACTGGCTTCCCGTACAAGATCTTGTATGGCTTAAGTTGTTTTGTAAAGATAACCAGTCCATAATACATACATCTCTGAAAGGCATATTTCTGTGGATAAAATATCATCAGTGTTAACAGACACTTGCTCCTGTGCACTTAATGATGTTGGTTTTGTGCAGGTAACTGTGCAGGCTGATCCCTAGGAAGTGTGGATCCATTTGTTAGTGTAGTTCAATACTTCAGTGCCAGGAGTGCACAAAGGCTCCGGAAAGAACAGGCAAGGCACAGAGCGCCGTTGTGTTGCTGTGTAGAAAAAGCGCAGTCCTGAGGGAGTAATAAGAATGCGGTACACCAGTGCTATGCTGGGACAAGAAAACCCCAGTACTGGTGAAATACTGACAGGGTTGAAAAGGAGCACAAGCTCTGCAGAGGTGAGGCATGGAGACCTCCTAAAGGAATTTTGAAAGACTAACAAATAAAACAAACAAACAACCCACACACACCCACCACCAGACCAAACCAACCAACAAAAAACCCCAAATCCTCCCAAAACCCACCAACAACCAAAAAAAACCCCCACCCCAAAAAATCAAACCAAAGCTGAGTATTGAACAGTAGAAATAAGCAGGACAAGAGCCAGAACCTGGCAGAAGGAAAGCAGCTGAATTAAATGAAGTTGCACACTTTCAGCCAAGAGGATGATTAATCACTGGAATGAGTTCTCAAAATAAGGTGTTTTCCCAGGCACTGTCTAGTCAAATGTGATTAACTGGGTTTTGTGAAGAAGTTACAGGGTAGAATGTTTGTGGCACGTAGGAGACCAACCAACCTAGCTGATGTAATTTTCCTTTGTAGCCTTAGCTTGGTGTCTCCATGAAACCTTTATGAAGGTGGCATAATGGATTTCAGCTGCTGTAGGCCGGTCATCATCTTGACTTGAATGAGGAAAGATCCAGCTTGGCTTTCACTGGGAATAATGAGTATTCACGTAATTTTTCCTATTAATAAATTTTCATGCTTGCAGGAAGGCTTACCTAATCTAAAGCCAGATAAACAAGCACAGAGTTGAGGCATGGCCAAGTGCATCAGCATCGGACTTGGAAAAAGACCCAGTGTCTCCTGGATCCCTGGCTGAGACAGACTTGTGTTCTTGGGAAAACTCAGCCGTCTGAAATCCAGCATGTTCTCCAGTCTGTATCATTTCTTAACTCCAGAAGGCCAGACACGACATGAATTAAGCCTAGGATGTCACACGTATCATTTCTTAACTGCGGAAGGCCAGACACGACAACATGAATTAAGCCTAGGATGTCACAAACCGGTGTTCTGATGAAAAGCATGAGGTATAATAAGAAATCACATTTTAATTTCTTTAGTTGATATGTATTTTGAGATATATATTATTTTTTACATATATACATTAGGCTCACATTTACCATGTGAATTCTGTGTGTAAATACAAGGTAACTTCTGTAAGGCAGGTGTTTCTCTTCATTTAGGAAGCGCTGTGCTCAGCACTGACAACACTGACTTTCCTAAACTCACATGATGGTTCCTGTTACTGGGAACTCGTTGTGATTTTGACAGCACTCCTATTCGTTGATGTCTGAGCACTTAGAGGTCAGAACAGCTAACATGTTGGTCTTCTCTTTCCCATGCTGTCAGTCCTAAATACCTATATTCACTTGAAACGATTCAGTTAAATATGAAAGGTTGGTACTTAGCCCTTGATTTTTGGATTGGGACTTAGATGAAGAAAATCCCTTGGTGACAGCTAAGGTAGCTACTTCTACAGTATTTGTGTCATCTTACAACTGCTGCAGTTCTGCACGTAAAGAGCCTGAGTAATGGGGCTTTCTGAGGTTTCGATTTTACGTTCTTGGCATATATGCTCTTTGTACGTAGTACCAGCAAGATGAGCATGCAGATGCTGAGCAAGCTTCCTTGGGACATGAACAAATTAGGTCAGCCTGCCAAGAAATTTAGATTGCCAGTTTTAAACAATATTTTTAATGGCTGATTTGGCTGTCTCCTTTATTGGCTAATGCTGAACAAGTGGCTGCAGGGTCTGAATGGAGTCAGCCCCAGGTTTCCTACGTCCCTCGCCCCACCTGAGAATCCACAGCGAGCCAGTGACAAGCGGGATCACTTGCTGTGAGCTGAGCTGAACTGAGCCTGTGGATT
>NW_010269782.1:0-6784 GCF_000690775.1 Eurypyga helias
CCATTCTATGATTCTGTGATTTTAGCACCACTGAATTCCTGACTTTGGACAAATAGGCTTAGAAGCACCAGGATTCTGGACTGTGCTGGGATCCCACTTGAATTTAGGTGTCTGAACACTTTCCTTGGGCTGCCTCCCACCAGTATTTTCAAATCATACCTTACAGTTTGGTGCGGGGATCGTGTGAGTAAAGGTGGGACCTGTACGTGGGCTGGTCACTTGAGGTTCCTGCAGCAGGAGAGACATGGACACGTTGAGGCATGGTTCTTTGCATCTCAGCATAGAGGTCTAGAGAAGGTTGTATTATTCCCATCTGTGGACACCCATATCTTGTCCCTGTCAGCTCTGCAAGGAGCCCAGAGGGACCAGCTCATGTGGACTTGTTCAGACATGGTGGGTTCCTCAAGAGGGATGAGGCCAACCCAGGTGTCCAGAGGGCGAAAGGTGGATTGTGAGTGAACATCCCCTCTGCTGTCACTCTTCATGCGAAGGGAGGAGGTTGGTGTCCAGCACTGGTGTGGGGGCTTGCTCCTTGACCCTATGGATTGCTGGCCCTTCTAGGGTGGTGTTGGCAGGGGGACAGGTCTCTTTGGAGCTCGGTGACAGGCTTTTTGGTGGGGTGGTGTTATTTACTATGTCCATACAGAGACCTCATCCGCTCCACATCCCCTCTTGCTCGCTTTCGGCACTACAAGGTTGGCCAGTTCTTATTTTATCCAGCTTGTTAGCCAGCCCAGATCCTTCCTGTTTCAGAGCCTTGACCACAATAACATGATCCTCTCTCAGCAGGCTGTTTTGCACTGGTGGAGCTGGGGTGGGCTCATCCCTCTCTCTGTCTGGCATCTCCTCCCACTGATAGCAACCTGATCCATGCAGTGTGCACCATGTGCTGTATGTCCCTCCTGCCACTCACCAGACCATAGAGTCACAGGATGGTTTGGGTTGGGAGGGACCTTAAAGACCATCTAGTTCCAAACCCCCTGCCATGGGCAGGGACACCTTCCACTAGACCAGGTTGCTCAAAGCCTCGATATAGCCCTGACATCTTTTACATGTCCAGCAATCAATTATGAACAACATGGGGTGGCTCCCTAAGGAGCCCCAAACTCGGGGGATTTCTTCTCCCCACACCCAGATCCTCTTGGACTCCATCCAGACCATGTAGTAAACATGGCCTAGCTTTGCTTTCAGAAAAGGTTTCTAGTCTAACAAGCCAGTTTCCCATATCCCACGGGTCTTTCCAATACTGTAACTGCTAAAACCACTGTGGAAAGTCCCTGTCAAAGATCCAAGATTTACTTGACTATAGGTCACAAAGTATTGAGAGTCAGATCTCCGCTGCTGAGTAAAATGCTTTTGTTTTACCATGACATCAAGTGAGAAACAGTCTTTCTGTGGTCTGGTTTTTGTGGCATTTCACCCACCTGATGATGGCCACCTCCTTAGGAAAAGGAGCCATGGTGACCTGCAACCCCTTCAGCACCAGAGTTAAGGTCACCATTGGCCATGGAAGGCAGGTGACACTGTTGCTATCCCCAAAGCACTGGAGAGGAGAGGTCTGGATCAAGGCTGGCTTGTTTTCAATGCAGGTCATCAGCTCAGAGGTTCTTGCAAGGGCCAAGCCTGGGCTCTGGCAGTAGAGCAAAGTTGCTGTGAGCCCTGTATCCCGTTATAAACCCCATGGTTTTTATCAGACGTGCAGAAAAGGGGAGCTCTTCTGGTGGATTTTTCAGATTGTGATGGTCTTCCTTATCATATGATAGACTAGTTCACTCCACAAAGGAGACAGCAGGAAAATGGCCAAGAGCTTTGACGTTTCCATTATTATTAGTAGGGTTCAGAGCTGGTTTCTGGTTGTAACAAATGAGAGGGAATCTCACTTAGACCTGGTTTCATTTTTCTGGCTGTCACCCACTTTAGGTGGACTTAGCGATGGGGGCTCGTAATTCATGGGGGTGTCATCCCAAACCGTTGAGCATGAAGATGTCTTTTTTTTGTTGTGGTTCCTGGAGCTGACACTTGGTTCATGGTCAGCTGGGCGGAGTTTGGGCCAGGCTGACCTGTTGGTTGTGGACCTGTAACGAGCTCCTACCAGGATGGGAGGCGTTGGGTTGCTCTCGCACGCTGGTTGGGTCAGCTGGATTCAGAGACACGGGTTTGGGATGTGTAAGGAGGGTCGGTGGGGAGGACAAGGGTGGGTTATGTTGCAGCTCTAAAGGTTGGCTTGGTGTTTGGTGGCCGAGGGGACAGGGCTGGTGGCAGTGGGGAGCCCTGTAGCACTAGAGGGCACTGCGGCCTCACTGCTCAGCCCTGAAGCACGGCTCTGAGCAGAGGAAACAAGGCTTTTTCCAAAGGCTTTTTCCCAGCAGAAACCTCACCCCACAGTGGCTGCCTCTCACTCCCTCCTGCACCGGGTCACGCCGCTCTCCATCCCACTGCACGCACCTAGGTTTGAGGGTGCACGTCCAGCATGGGGGACCCGGGGCTTGTACAGGGAGAAGGTGTTTCTCTGCACCAGGGCCTGAATTTGGTTAACACCATGAATCATTGTGAGCCTCAAAGCAGATGGAAGCCCTGAACAGAGAAGTGTTAAAACTGGAGGTGCTTGTGAACCCCTCATCGTTGCCTTGACCAAATACCGCAGCCCCATTGTGCCGAGGGAAGCTGGTGCCCAGAGGTTAGACAATACCCCACAGCCCAGGTCCCTCTCATTTGCATCACAACACCTCCCTGACTCCTCTTGGAAATCCCACTTTTGCAGATGTAATCCTCAACTCTGCATATTTCCTATGGGATGCTCCAGCAGGGCACAGACCAAAGCGATGCGCCTCACACCAAGGAGTGGTGCCAGAT
This sequence comes from Eurypyga helias, assembly GCF_000690775.1. NCBI lineage: Eukaryota > Metazoa > Chordata > Aves > Eurypygiformes > Eurypygidae > Eurypyga > Eurypyga helias. The sequence goes on from NW_010269782.1 coordinate 2,854, forward strand.
GTGCTGAGGGGTCTTCCCTGTCTCCAGAAGATGCTGCTGCCCCATTAAATGCCCCACATTTCCATTTGTCCGTCTGTCCCTGTCCCCCATCTGCCCGGTCGTCCCCACCCTACTTGGAAGGACATGCCAACCTCAGTAGGAGGGAGGTGAAGACTACGGTCGTGTCCACTGCTGGACAATCTCTGTTCCTTAGACCCCAGGTTGCCAGGCACTGGTTAGTTAGAAAAAGATGAATAATGGGATTTTGGCTGCTTTGCAGCTTTTTCTTGGGGCAGGTTGATGGAGGGGTAGCCACGCAGTGGCTGAGTGGCAGGACTAGGCTGGGCTTACCCATAGGAGGTGGTGGGTTTTGAGTTCACTATCAGGGACCAAAAGGAGATGAAAGAAGAGAATGGGAGAGATCCTCCATTTCACTTTTAAGGAGCTCACAAGTAGCTTTAGACCTGAGAACTGCCGTTTTCTGGGGAATTAACTGATCTGGGTAGGGGGACTTGTACTGGGGTACAAACAACTCAATAGGCACTTGAGGCTTAAAAATGTCAAGTTGAGCTCTGGCTTGAAAACACCGGAGAACAACACAGGTTTTTCTCAGCTTATAGTTGACTTCCCTTTCAAAAAGGGATCTATATAGTATCTAGAGCAAGCCTGAAAGGTTTGGGTTTGTTTCTTTCCCACAGCAGACCACAACACAACCCCTACCCAAATCCTGCCTGAATTTTAAGTTCTCAATACTGTTACATCTTTTTCTCATATGTTTTCCCAGAGGATTCGTTAAAAATCTGAGAGGGCTTTTGCTGCACTCCCTTGAATTTGCAGAGTATTTTCCTGAAACCGGTTGTGGAGTAATGATTAAGTTTAAAAAAGTTATTAAAAGTAGCAGAGAAAAAAAAAATCCAGATTTCTAAAGATCCTGAATGAAAACTTAGTGTCTCTTTGGTCAGGCAGCTATTTCTGCTACCTTGGCTATTTCTATATCCTAATCCCCTTCCCTGGTCCCTGTGAAAGACCTGCATTTTTAATAAAATGAAGGGAAGGAAGGAATTTTCTCTCTAAAAAAACAGTACATATACCGCAGGACAAGAGAAGGGAGACGTGCGTACATTCCCGTTGGCGAAGGGACCTACAGAGCCTAGAAACACATCACACTCTAAAAATCCTGCTAATGGGGGATGTCCTTGTCCCTTGTCTGACAAAATATGAGGTTAATGTTTCCTGTCGCATTTAAAAATTTCTTCTTAACCAGAATATGCACCCCCCGCCCTTTCTGCTGCCTTTCCTCTGATGTTATGGAAATAGAAACTAATACAATAAATGAGACCAGAAGTTCTTAAAATGCAAATTTCCTGCCTGGAGGCAGCAGGTAAGTGAATCCCATCCAGCTTGGGGAGATGTATATATAGCTATGGGTGTAAATATAGGTATTTAGTGGCAGGATAAGTGTTTATTGCAATCCAAGGTGGTTTGATCAAAGATTGTCCCTTAAGTGGGAAATTCATTGCTGCACATGACGCCTGGATGTCTCTTCCACGGGGAAAACAAAGGCTGTTTATGAAGGGATTTAAATGATGTCCTTGCCTGTGGTAGCAGACCACGCTCTGTAACCCAGAGGTCCTTCCTGGTCCCACGTTCATATTGTCCCTCATTTTATGATTTTAGAAATACCTTTGGGGTTTCTTTGGGTTTTTTGAAGATACTCCATGAACTTCTCTGCTGCTTCTAAAAATGGCAAGTGGCATGGTCAGTGACCGAAAACCCCGTGCTACCCCAAAAATGCTTTTGCCGAGTGGTGGGGTTGAAGGATTTAATCGAGGCTAATTGAAATAGCGAGAGGAATGTGGTCTCCATGCCTTTGGCCACATGATGCTGCCTCGGTGTCCATGCCTCCCAGGGTTATCCTGCTCTGCCCAGGGTTATCCTGCTCTGCCCATCACCTGCTGGTACTGCTGAGGAGAAACTCCTCGTTGTAGCTTGCTTTCTTTTCAATTCTTTTTTTTTTTTTTTTAATTCCTGTAATGTATGAGCAGAGAAACCACTGGAGAATGATAAAGCTTCATTTCTTCCTGCTTTTGTGACCCACTTGATTATTTCGTTTCTCATTGTATATTCTTTTGAGGCGCCGTGTCCGAACGGAAAGAAAATAAGTATGCTTGTAGGAGCCGTTTGTTTCCCTTTGGCCAGGCAAAATTAGACCCCTTGGCTGGGCAAAAATAAGCAGGTATTGTATGAGATGCGGACTGCTTCTGCTTGGTGGTCCTGGAGCTGGCGGCACTCGCTCCATCACGTGCCTGTGAGTGACATTATTCCTTAAAACTGGTGGGCTGCGTATGCCTTCGTTTGGCCATCCTTCCTTTTGGGTCTACAGATAAATACAGCGTAAAAACATGTGTTCCTCACGTTCGGGTTGCTGCATGCTTACTAGATAAGAATGAAAAGGTTTGGGGTTGGCAGTTTCATGGACATGGTTTAAAGAAAAAAACACCCTGTCTTGTTTTGTGGTTGCTATGCAATGATAATCTGGACTGAAGCCAGGGTTTCAGATTAATTTCTGAAGCACGAATTTGCAAGTGTTGTAATTTAGAAAATAGTCCAGGATGATGCCCAGATTTCCAGCCTGATGGTACTGGCAGGTCCCACCACTGGTGCCAGACCTCCTCGGCACGCACTGGCATGACGGCGATTGCTGGTCTGCTTTGTGGTTGCTATGCAATGATAATCTGGACTGAAGCCAGGGTTTCAGATTAATTTCTGAAGCACGAATTTGCAAGTGTTGTAATTTAGAAAATAGTCCAGGATGATGCCCAGATTTCCAGCCTGATGGTACTGGCAGGTCCCACCACTGGTGCCAGACCTCCTCGGCACGCACTGGCATGACGGCGATTGCTGGTCTGCTCCAGGAGTTGGGTCTGTACTCTAGGAAAACTTGTTTTTTACAAAAGCAGAGGGTTAAGGTGGGCTTCTTAAAAGCTTCTCATTTGGGTTGTGCCCATCCATGTCTCTGCATCCGTGATGCTTGTTCAGCCCTGCAACTAGGACCTCTAGCGCAGACAGCGCTGGGTGACGTCAAGGATGAAGGAGCTTTAGGGTTGACAGTGGTTGTACAGCCAACTCAACCTTAAGGCTGCGGAGAACCTGGGGGCTGGTTGCGTGATCATGGATCACGGTTGGACTTTTAGATGCAACTGATGTGCCAAAAATCGTCTCCTTGCATGCAAATTTTGATGTGGACCCAGATCGATGGTTTTTGATACCTGGATTGTTGGGGTAAAGTTTCCGCTTGTGCTTCATTTTGCTTTCGGTGCAAATCAACCCCACGTGCCCTAAGGCTTCGGGAGCCGCTGCAGTGCCTGTGCTTCCCACGGCATCGCTGCCCGGCGCCGACAGTGTCGCAGCAAAACAGGTCACCACCCCGATAAGCAGAGAGGCGAGGAGTCGAACCCACACTAAAATGGTATTTCAGCCAGAAAGAGCAAAGGGGGTAAAAAATACCCTGACTATGAGTGTGTGAGCAGCCACCTTGTCGTGCAGTCACAATATCGGATTTCCATTTTATTTTTTTTTATGGTTGGCTTAACAATTAAAAGGCTACACTGCGCTTTGGTTTTTCCAGTCTGCTGCATCGTGTGACCTTGGTGACTCCGAGTTAAGCCTCATTATATAATGGTGGGGTGTTTTTTGGAAAACCTCCATTTAATCCTTTTGGAGCAGAATTTGCTGGTTTTGTTTTCTTTCATATCGTCGTCTTGTTTCCCCCCCGCCTACCCCTTCCCCAGCGGGCGCACGCTGGAGGCGTCAGTCTGGGAGCAGGGTCCTTTCTTCCTTTCTTTTTTTTTTTTTTTTTAAATCTGTGGAGAAAGGAAAAAAAAAAGAAAGGTTTATTTTCGTTTGCTTGGGTTACAGCGCCTTTCCCTGCCGTCGGGGGGAAGGACTACGT
>NW_010269782.1:6879-26640 GCF_000690775.1 Eurypyga helias
AAAAAAATAAAAAATCACCACCCAGTGACTCCATCTGACTCGTTTTGGCTGGAAAACTTTTTCAGCGCCGTGATTCTTAAGCCAGGAGGAAGCTTTCTTCTGGCCCAAGAACAATAAAGGGGTCAGCAGCCTGATCCTCCCTCCTACACCCTCTTCCTTCCATTGTGAGGGGTCTGTGCAAATATCCCAGGCTGCTTCTGCTGGGGCCAGAGGGACCTGAGCTGCACATGTGACATTAAAGAGAGACGCTGCGAACTCAGTAATCCTGAGCTGCATAAAGAAAAAAAAAAAAAAGGAAGAAAAAACCCCCAAAACGAAGTCTCTAAGGTGCTCTATTTCTGGAGTAGCGCTGTGCTTGGAGAAGGTACTGATGGGTGTTTCTCACGGTGGGGGGATATGTCCCCTTACCCTGTATAGGTGCTCCATCACGATACTGCAGCAGCATCTTCCCCAGCACCTGCTCAGCAAGTGGCCAAACCCCCACAGGGGGTAGATGGACCCTCGTATCTTGCCAGGCCTTGACCTCCTCCATTTTTTTGGTGTCCAAGATGTGTGCTGGTGGTGTGTGGTCTTCAGCAAGGATGAGGTTGAAAGAGACACAGCTGCTTGCCATGCTGTGCTTGCTGCTGGGGTTGACCTGGCAGCACCCACGTTTTCCAGCCAACAACTTGAATGATGTACCTGCTACTCCTCAGATGCGTATCACAGACCATGAAGGTCTGAGCCAGCAATCCCTGGAGTAAAGGATCTTCGGAGAAGTGCTGTGGGGTCTGACCCAAAGCAGTGTGAACACCAGTCATGTCCTTCATTAAGGTACATGGAGGTTGTACAGGGATCGGAGAGCCGCTGTGGTTTCTGTAATAATTCTTGTGAATCCAGAGCAGTCACAAAACTTGCAGACCACGCTAGGTCCTGCCACCATGTGTGGTGAATACTTTTTCCAAATGGCATTTGGTATTCCAGGCTAGGTACCATCTACTTGCCCGAAGAAGGTGGGACCTGTGATCCTTTATGAGAAGGCGAGTTCAGTGCAGTAAGCCGTATCGTACACTCGAGACCCGATTCCTTTGCCAGAGGGAGAGTGGATGATGCTCATCAAAGTGTAGGAACCCACCTCTTTCTTGGTTTTCCTCTTTCCTTTTTTTTTTTTTTACACAATAACCAGCTAATAGCATGTGTGACCTCCTCTCAGCGTGTTCCAGCTTGTCGGGCCCTGGCACCAAGCAGTCGCATGAATCATGATGGTGATTTTGCCGTAAGCCAGTTCCTGCCGTTATTATCTCTTTGCTGTGTCGATAACGCTTTGGTGGCGATGGTCAGGATTTCCTCGCACTACAGAGCTTTCCTGAAGATCAGCTCTGCGAGCGGTGGAGGAAGTAGCCGTTATGAGGTGGCTCCTGGCTGCTGAGAACTGGGTGGCCAACTTCAAACGTACGTGCGACCTGACATGATCCGAAGAGCACGGCGGCGGCTCCTCTTTCCCCTCGTCTGCTTTGTCAGTGCAGGAGGGTGGGAGCTCCTCTTCTTCTGCAAATACTCCAGGGGCTGAAGCAAGTACAAACCTGGTTATGGAACACTGTCAGAGACCAGGACCCTTGGCAGTGGAGATAGGAGAGGATTGCCCCATGTCTTGCCTGAAATCCTGAAGGCATGGTTGGAACACTCATGGCGAGGGAGAAATTCAGGATCTTGTATCCACCTCGCGTGCAGTTCCCCAGGGTTGGGACTACACATGCTATGGGGTCCTTCAGTTGAAACTTAAACTATTTTTAGTTCATAGAATAGAATAGAATCACAGGATGGTTTGGGTTGGAAGGGACCTTAAAGATCATCTAGTTCCAAACCCCCTGCCATGGGCAGGGACACCTTCCACTAGACCAGGTTGCTCAAAGCCACATCCAGCCTGGCCTTGGACACTTCCAGGGATGGGACATCCACAGCTTCTCTGGGCAACCTGTCCCAGTGCCTCCCCACCCTCTCCGGGAAGAATTTCTTCCTGATATCCAATCTCAATTTATAGATTCCATTTATAAATGCTTAGGCAAAGAGATTTGTTATTTAAACTCTGTTTTTTCCTTTTTTTTCTCCCCAAATACCCTTGTTTGAAGGTAAAAGCAAGCAGGCTGTGAGTTCTTTCAGCCTCGGTGTTATGCTGCTTTTCTCCTGCTGCTGGAGCAGCTTTCAGATCTCTGCGTACAGCCTCTAACTCCAAGATACCAGTGTTACCAAGCAATGTAGCTGTGCAGGTAATAAAAGATAATTACATGGGATTTGTTGACCTTGGTGGAGGGCAGGTGAAGTGTGACAGACTTCCAAGACACAGCTCCTTTGCTGCTCTTCCTCGTCTAGAAGAAATAGTGCCCAGCTGCCCACGGCCAGCAAGGCCATGACAATATTGTCAGTAGCTCCAAGGGTTGGAAGTGTACCTGAGGCTGGGAAGCTGCTGCGTTGTAGGTGGAGCTCCTTGACTACCTGCCGTTCCTGTCTGAAGTGGAAGCAGATCGCCTCGTTCGGCTTCATACTCGCCACGTCTTTTCATGGTGCAATTTGCATACAAGACAGGACTTGAATTTATTCTGCCAGGTGTCAGTTTCTGGCAAGGGTGTCAGGAAGGGCAAGGCTGCAGTGCAGCAGCTGATGGCCGTGCCCTTTTTCGGGGAGGTCTACGGTAGCTTTCCTGACATGAGGTTGGATCAAAAGAGGAGGTGTTTGGGCAGTGCAGAAGTCTTTCTGCATGTGCTACAGTGAAAACTGGTGATCTAGTGGTCACCTAGAGTGGTTTGCAGTTTGGATGGAATAATGCAGGCTTCTTTCACAGGTGCTTTTCAAAAGTTACTTGATGGTTTAGTACCATTGCTGTGCATTGCACGGGCAAATCAGATGTTCATGCCCTGGTGGGAAGGACTGACTGTTCAGGAGCAGGTGATAATGCAGCAGAGGATGGTTAGAAGTGACTTGGGTGGGGATGGATAAGGGATAGGAATAGGACTTAGTGATGTTCCATTAGTCCGCTGTCAAATCTGGGCAAGTTGCTGTTCCTTGTTAAGAGCAATCCTTTTTCTGGAGAAACCAACAGCAGATCTTCGCCTTCTGTGTCCAGGTTTCCAATCTTCTGCTCATCTGCTTTGTCCATATCTTCCAAGTCTTGCCTGTGCTGCCCTTTTGGGGTGGCTGTCTCTCTGTGCCAAGAGGGCTTTTGCTCTGCCAGACCAGCGCACTTGACCACAGCCACCAAGGTCCTCTCATAAGTAGAGTCAATTAAAATAAAGTAAAAAAGTTCATATGAAGGGGTATGGAAGGCAAAAACAAATATTTAGGTGACCTCCAGCCCTTTAGAAGCATCTTGGAAGATTCTCTGTTGGGGGCTGCACAGATTCTCTGTTGGTGCTGTGGGGGAGACCATGCTGGCTTCATGGATTTAGTGTTGCCACATGTCTCTTCTTCTCCCGCATGTCCACCAAAAGGCTTTTCAGATCCTAACACATGCACAGAGTCACATCCAGAGGCCAGGTTCAAGAAGGCTTCTGCCGTGGGAGATGAGGACTACAATAGCTGAGGGTGTCTGCTGGAGCTTTAAGGAGTCTCTCTGGGTTGGGAGCCGTGTACAGTAGGAACAGTCATCAGACTCATCTTACGTGCACCTCGTCTCACTGGTTAGGATCGTTTCCCCCATGGAAACCATCAAGAATTTCCGTTATTTCCTTTCCTGAGGCTTTGTTTGGGTGGGGATTTCTGGAAGGTATTTCACAGGCAGGTATAATTAAAGAAAGACATGCTTTGCCTGGAGGCTCAACAAGGTTTCTTTAAAGCCAAGCCTTTAGTGTAGTGGCAAAACAGAAACCATTTGTTGCCTGGTACGATGGAGGGGAGGTTGGGGAAAGGGGGGAGTTAATCAGCTGGGAATCATCCCAGTTAAATGCCGCGTACTGGGGCTAAGGCCCTTACCCAGCAAATCCTTGAAATATGTGCTTAATTTTAAGTCTCCCTGACTTCAATCTGTTTACTCTTGTGCTTAATTTTAAGCATGTGCCTAAGTGCTTGGCTGGCTGAGGGCCAAGGCAAATAGTAGACAGGAGCAGATTCGCATGCAGTAAATGCTTTACTGGACTGAAGTCCCATGGGACAGTGGATGCTATAGCAGGTCTGGGATGATGGAAGGGGATGGTGCTGCCAACCTGTAGTATATCCCAGCTCCATTAGGTTACTTGGCGTCAGGTACCAGGAACCTGGGGCTGTACTCGCCTTAAGGGGAGCATCCTAACAGTGTAGTCTGTAAACAGGTACCTTAATTTCAGCGTCTCTGTATTTCACTGTTCTGAAGGCATCAGCCTCACAGGTAGCCTTGTGTATACCACAAATGGAGTCTTGGAAAAAAATAGGATATTTTTCCTCTTAATGACGAGAGAGGAGTGTTTTAGTGGAGGAAAACAGCCTTGATTTTATCATCAGAAGAGGAAGGAGAACAGATTATATGACCTGACTAATAAATCTTCATAGGAATTTGCATGGCTGCATTAACACTTACAACAAAAAGGACTCCTGTATTAGCACAAGCTTTTATAATGGCTTTATCTTCTTCTTTCCTGTTCCTAGCTAATTCCTGAAAGCCTTCTTTTAATCCCCTTTTTGCTCATCCAGCCTGGACTTCTTAGAATGGCAAAGGTTTGGTTTTTTTCTTTATTTTTAATCTGTGAATGACAGCACGTAAAGCTAATAGCTGCAGCCATGGCACACGTGGAAATGAAAAGCCACCATCAGAAAACAAGATCTGTGGGTTTTTTTGAAAACACCACTACTAGGGGTTAAGGGAAATCTACAGCTGGAACAAATACAGCATTCGTCTAACTTCCTTAATAACTGCTGGGGGAGCAAGCAGTTGCCAGACGAAGGAAGCGTGGTTAGCCATGGAGTCTTTGAATGCAGCTCCGTTTCCCCCTCAAACCCGTGGAATTTATATTAACCTCCAGCTTTTCTTAGCTGGTGGGAATTTTTTTTTTTTTCCTCATGAGGAAGAGCCTCGCTTTTGTTGCTTTGGTTTGTTGGAGGAGTTTAGGAGGTGGTTCTGCTCCTCACAGGTTGTTCGTGCTGGCAAAAGGCCATGGATGTTAACTGAATAATTTTTGGCATTGTTAAGGAGAGAAAGTCCGGGGCTGCCAAGAAGAGAGACGCAGGCGCCTGATGACTTGGTTTTGGGAAGGGCAGGCTTGACCCATCCCGGCTCATCAGGTTGTCTCTGATCCCAGCAGAGGTGCAGGCAGGAGGGAAGACCCCATGTGCCTTTAGATTCCTGTATGTGGATGTAACTGTATGCAGCGGGGAAAGAGCAATATGCTAGCAAGGGTGTCTAACACCCCCTTCAGTAAGGTACTTGGCTACCTAATTTAAGCTATAAGTAGACCCTTAGGACTGCTACCCAGGTGAGCAAGGAGCAGGGTGGGAGACCTTGTTTTGCATCTTGGGGCTGCCGTAGGGTCCCTGCATGACTTCAGAGCCACTGTGATTGTGTAACCGTTAGGATCTGTACGATGCTTATGGCCTTGGTGCTGATGGCAGCGGGCAGGGATCCTGGATGGAGTGGGGAGACGGCTGAACGGACATAAAGGATGTGCTGGTTGCCAAAATTCCTGTCGCTTTAGGAGCGAGCAGTTTGACGGCTGCTTCCGAGTTGGTCATAATTCAGAGCGTCTGCGTTTTTTCCATCGTACCCCTTTCTGCTCATTGGTCACACCACTCTTGGTGACCGCTGTCTCACACCCTTCCCAGCTTCTCGAGCGGATCCCATCACACAGGCACAATCCTGCCAGCAAGAAGGGCACCAAGTAAAGGAGAAAGGAGCTAAAAAAGCAGTAGTGAGGAGGGGCAGTGTGACCTCAGACATCCCAGTAAGCAAGGTCTTTGGTGCTGGTCGTTTGGCAAATGAAAATATCCAGGAGTTGAGTTGTTTTGTTGAGTTTTGATGCTGGTTCTTCTTTGTCCCTGCTTGGTTCTGGTGAAACACCTGATCGTGGCCAGTGTGAAATGTATTGAAGGGGCTTTACCCAGCTTCTGGCAGTCATCTCAGAAGCAGCTGTATCACTCGTTTTCACTGACAGGAAAGCTGATGTTTGAACGATGTCTGGAGAACATGCACTTTCCCTCTGTCTTTGGAGTTTTCATCACTGATGTTCAGCATTTCCAAGACATGGAGGAGCAGATACAGCCATCTTGCTGCCAGTCTTGTAACAAGTTTTGAATAAAAAACAGTTTCTCAAGACTTTTCTTTTTTTTCTGGTGGAAATGTCAGATCCGTTTCCAAATGTCACTTTTGGACACTGCTGTAAGGCAGCTACAAACCTGCTTTTCTTACTTGTCCACATTCTACCGTTTGAAGTAGTCCATGGATCCCAGAGGTCTGCAAAGCACCAGTGAAAAACCACCAGCATAATTCATGTGTGACGTGATATGACTGATACTCTGTGGCAAGTGCCTAATGTCTTCTGTGCTTGTCCTTGCATTAAAACCCATTACTGCAGGAAGAGTCTTAGTTCTCGATGCATAAAAGGAAAATCCTGGGAGGGAGCAGACAGACACTCAAGAAGCAGTTTCTTCCACCCAGGTACCAACTGCCAGTAACCTGGCAAGAAGAAAGTCAAGCCCTTGTGTACAGCCCACACTCCTGCAAAGGAGTGGGAGTTTTCAAGGGAAGAATGAGGCTTTTATGGGGTTGAATTGGCATCTGCACATTAGGGTATTTTCCAGGCTGGGGTGGCTGCAACATAGGATCCTTGCTTGCTTTTTCTGGGCTGAGCTAGACTAAGCAGAGACTTCAGAAAGGAGAAAAACTCTTTGTTTGTGGTGTGGGCCTGGGGAAAACGTGTTGGCTGTGTCTTCAGCCAACTACAAACAGGAATATCTGTTGTGTGAAAATGTTTCCGGCACAGTACAAGGGACTTGAAGAAGGAAGGGACGGTGATATTCTGCACAGCTTGCTTCAGCCGTGAAGGTCTATGAGAAAGGTCCACTGATAAGAGGGGCTGCCACCACCAAGACCCCATTAAAGCTGATGGCAAAATTCCCTTTGAAATTGGTGGCGCAACATGGGGATCACAGTGATATGGGTCATGGCAAAAAATGCTCGTTGACTTACTATGGCCTGCGATCTTAGGGTGTTGTGAAACTTCGTACACTTGGAAGGCCTCCAGCGGGAATTGGCAAGGGCCGAGTGGTGGGAAAGTTCTGCTAGCGCCCCTGGATCTACCCACATTGAAAGAAAAGAAAAGCTACTTCTTGTTATAAGGTTATGAAGTTACAACTCTGTAAATATGGGGATTCATCACTGTTGGACTGTCCCAACTCCTGGGAGCTTGTGTGAGCTAAAGCTCCTATGGGCTGAAACCCTGGTCACCTAGTCCCAAACTCTCTGATGTTCTATGGGGTCTCTTTATGTGTCACCTTAAAAATTCATCAGGGAGGTCCCTATTCTACCTGCATGTCTCTTCCTCATGGCATCATCCAGCGTGATGGGGAGGTTTTGAGGGTGGACAGTGACCAGAGGCACCTCCTGCCATCTCAAGTATCTGCGTCATCTCAGCTGGAGAGGGATGGTCAAGTGGCGCGTTGAGGTCCACACACTGGGGGCGGTGGGCTTTGAAAGGGACAAGAGATGGGGAGAACCAGGCTGGGGAACATGAAAAAGTCTGAGCTAAAGCAACTCCTCCCTCACCCCCAAACTAGCACAAGCCAAGGAAAATGTAGGAAAAGCTTTTCAGAGCAGCACAGCCCTTTCTCAGGATGAGCTTGGGCTACCTGGACAGATCACAAACCAAATACCAGGCGTCGCAAGTGATGTGGGTGGTATATATTCCCAATATTCCCAGTACTAGCCAAAAAAGGCTCCCTTTTCCAGGGAAAAGCACACCCAGGTCACCAATGCTATTTATTTTAAGGATTCTTTAAATATTCTGAATTTAAGGACTCCAAGCAGTGGTGTGGTTATATCTATGTTTACTGGATAAATGTATTTATTTATGGATGGGACCCTTTACTGCTGACAGTAAGGTTTGTTTTTAAGCCTGACCGGGGTAGAGGAAATACATACAAATAAACAATAAACCTAAACAACACTAAAATAACATCAGTTAAAACAATTAGAGTTACTTCCACTCTCAAAGTATTGTTCCCATTTTGCTATAACATGGGAAAAAACTCCATTTCCTAAGTCAGCTTGTAACTGATTTTGGATTTGCGGATTCTTGTAACAAAAGGAGATTTCTTTTGTCTGTTATTTATACTCTTCCTATGGCACCGCATGTCCGTGTTGGTGTGTCTGGAGCGAGGGGAGCCTGGAGCAGCGTTTCCAGCCTGTCCCCATCTTGGTGGCTTAGCCAGGGCTCCGTGGTACTGGTTGGGCTTTTCCTGCCCATCCTGGTTGCACTGATGTGCACGTATGTGTTTGCAGAGGCATTTCCTCCTAGGAGACTTTGTCCTGGATTTAAAAGTTTTATTATCTCTGAATTATGTATAATTCAGGAGCTATGGGGCCGAGAGTTAAAAACAGACTCCGGAAAACTTAATGTCAGTAATCAGCAGAAGGCATTGAGGAAGGTTCAGGGTGCATTTCACTTGGGATGCTTTACCTAATTATTCTAATGCTATAATTGCATTTGCATCCTTCACCCTGCACAGGGAATTTCATGCTGGGTTGTTCTGCCATTTTCTATGTCTTTTGTTCCATTCCAGAGCTGGCTGCAGTGGGATAAGGTGGGACAGCTTAGGAGCCACCAAGTATTTAATGCTACCAAGTGTTTAATACCATTTTAAATGCTGTCTTCCCTCTAGCTGGGTGTCCGCTCTCTGCCAGGAGCTGATAGCAAATTTCAGGCAAAGGCAGTGGAAAAATAAGGGTCTAAATGATACTTCTTCGGGTCTGAGACTCTGTGTGTAGAGTCTGTAATTCATTAAAATCCCCACCATTTCGTGAGAGGGGGTGTATAGATCAGGAGGTTGCATTCTGGGGGCAATGTAGAAGGACAAAACCCTATAGGGAATAGCACTTGTGTTTTTAATGATAACTAGAGGGATGTGTAGCTGTGACAGTCCTGATCACCGTCACAGCTGTTGCTCCTCTGTGCTCCCACCCCTTTTTTTGGAAGAAGTCTCCTCTACGGTGCTCATCACTGAGGCATTCATGCTGCAACTACGCATTCAGCCATTGCTGGCCATGTGTGATTTATGGTGCACTCGCCAGAGATGCAGTTAATCAGTTAATCTCCCAAGAAACAACTTCCTAAGTCTCCTCTTCGAGGCATGTTGCACCATGCCATGATTCATTGAGCAAGCACATCCTGTTATCAAGGTCCCATGGAGTATCCCTCTCCACTGTGGGACTTGTTGGATCAGTGGTGGCAAAGCTGGAGGAGTTCCTTTTCCAGCTCCTGGGTGGCTGGAAAGTAAGTCCTCTTTGTCAATGCTATAGTTTAATTTAGCCCTAGCTCCAAGGATTGAGGTTGAAGAAAGTGTCCTTGGAGGTGGCCAGGACCCATGTGTGCTGTGTTGTGGCTGAGGAATGATGGGAGAGCCACAACCGTGAATTGCTGTAAGGATTTACCTGCCTTTTATCTTGAATGAGGAGTATTTTGTAAAACTGTTGCACTTTCTATTCCATTGATGTTGAGCACCAACCGATTCCGTATTCAGAAGCAACTATTATTATAAGCACCTTCCAGGAAAAATGAATAGCTTGCAATTTGAAGGAACAGATTTATCACTTAAATTTTAACAGGGAGGAAATAATTTCCAAGCGACTTCCTGACATTGTTTGGTATTCTTCCATGGCTTCCAAAGCAGGTCAAGGCTTCGGTTTGTGCCTCAGCCCTCTCTGCTCAAGAGGTAAAAAATTCCCCTCTTGTACGGGAGCAGAGCGGGTGGCAGAGCAGTGCCGTGGGAGTTCCTGGAAGGGGAAGAGGCAATGGCAAGTAGCCTCCAAGGAGATGGCTGTGCTGGAAATGCCCACAGGGCTTATGTGTGTTGATAAATGCTGACCTTGGGTCGGTAGAGGTGATGGGGATGATGTTGGTGGGGAGGCAGTGGCACCTTTGCCATGTTTTTATGTGCAGTTGGATGGCTGGGGTGGTTGTATTGGCACATTACACCCCACAGGCACCATAAGTATGGGACTGATGCAATGGAAGTTAACTATATCTGCGGCTCTGTGCTGTCCTGGACTTTCCTGCCATGGATAATCGATCCTATAGGCAGATGAAAGCCTTATTGTGGTGTGTTGCAAGGCACTCGGTAGGTTTCTGCACATCATTTCTGAAACTACGTGTTTATTTTTATGCTCACTCCAACCTCAGTATTTCTGGTGTTGCCTTTGCACAGGCAGATGAGGTGTCTGTGGGGCTGTCATGAACCCAGCACCACCTCACCCTTCCCATCTCCCCAGAAAATAAATCCCACCCTGACCTTTGCGTGCAATAAATCTGAGCAAAACTCCCAGCGCCTACCGCAGGCCTAATAACCTGTTTGTTCAGTTCAGGTTTCTGCAACCATTTGTTAAGATAAACAGGGGCAGAGATGTTTCTTGAGGACACAAAAGGCTCTTGAGATAAAGCTCATGTGGACTGATCCTGCAATACATCTGGATCATTTCATTCTCTCATCACTCCAACCTTGGGATTTTCCATCAGTCCAGTTGCTTTTCTCAACCTTTTATTTGCTCTTGAGGTTTCAGTGTTGCTGTTTGGCATTCAGGCATCTTCTCTTCTTTGACCATCATGGGCTAGAAGCGTTTCTGCTGCATGTGGAAGGTCTACGGAAAAGGTAGACTGGATGGATGTGAGTGAAGGCAGTCCCTTTGTGGAGTGAGGTTTCACATCTGAAAGTCAGGCTAAATTAGGCGTGAAGACCACATGGATGAATCTGTGAACTCCAAACTCATAACCCCTTTGTGAAACATCCATGAATCTGGCCATCCCAGGCAACAGTGGCACTTGAAATGTTCAGAAGTGCAGGAGAAGGAAGGAAGGTGCAGGTTGGTCCCAAATAAGACCATCCCCTTTGTAAGGCACTTGTCAGATGCTGAAGGATTCCCTGGGATTTGCTACCTAATGGTGGTCACAGAAGGATCATCAGCAGCAAAACTCCTGTCTTGTTTCTCCTTATCTCCTTGTGATTTACCATCACACGTAAAAGAAGCAAAGCTGGTGCCTCCCTCCAACTTCTTCAGATGATGTTGCTGTGGAGGAAGAATGACAGCAAAGCTCCTGCTTGTAGCAGGGTAACTCTAAAACCAACCATTTCCCTCCTCTGGTCCTGCCCCTCTTCCTCTTGTCCGTCCCAGGCCAGTACCCCGCAGGTTACTGTGGAGTGGGGTGGCTCAGGAGTGGGATGTTACTGGGGAAGGGCAGGTATCCGTAGGCAGAAAGTCAGAGGCTCCTAAGTTGCTGCAGATTGCCAGCAAGATCTTGAAAGCTTTTTATTTCATGGTTTTGGGTTTTTTTTTTCATTAAACTTTGATGTAAATGGGTCTGGGGCAGCGGAGAGCCAGCTGCTGGCTTTCTGGATTCCCACGGGCAGGTGGAAGAGGTTGAAGGTAGGGCAGACACCTTCATTACGAAGGTAAAGCACAAAAAGACTGCACATGGGCACCAAGCCTACTCCCTTCTGCGGTCTGCAGCGATTTCGGTAGATGACAGATTTCCCTTGGCGTATGCTCGCTGGCCATGTGGTAGTCACCTAAGCTCCCCACGCATCACCTTCCCTTCTCCAAGAGCTGCTTTCCCCAAAACATCTGAAAATGAGTATGCACATCACAGCGTAACTGATCCCTAGGGGACTGGCCCGGAGAGCGGATCAGTCCTGTACACCCCTTCTTTTCCAGAGCTATTGGACGTTCTTGTTAGAGTGTGCACGTTTATGATTTAAACTTGACATACGCATACATGCATTTGAAGTCCCGTGAGCTTCTCAGGTTCTGCTCCAAGCTTCCCACCGTGTAAACCGCAGAGTGTTTACCTCCAAAACTGCAAGTGACTCCTATTAGTGATCCTTCGTGAGACCATGGGCTCCTTGTTCTTTGCTTTTCCCACACCCCTCACTTCTAGAACCAGCGGTGCTGACATGTTGGTTTGTTGCGTTTCCCTCCATCCACCTGTGAGTAGATATCAAAATAAAATCGATGTAGGAGAGAGATCGAATGCGATTTTGCTGCCCACTGAGAAGTTTCAAACCTGCTTATAAAAACCATGAGCACCTGGGCTTGGTGGTGTCTTCTGGCCCAAGCAGGAGCCAAAACCATCCTCCTTGTGTAGGTCTTCTTGTAGACCCATTGTGGAGCGGAGGGTGGTCTTCTCTCTTGCACTGCATCTCCCTTTGGCTCTTTTCAAGAATTTCAGCTTCATGGAGAGCGTGTCCACTGAAAAATGGAAAAGCTGCATTTCAGATCCATGTAGTCCTCAGCGAGCCAGCTCTGTTGAAGGCACTTCGATGGCTGTCCTGCATGACCCATGGAGCAGCCTCTGGAAGAACCCAAGAACCATGTCGTCAAGGCACTCACCATGCCCTTGGGACTCTGGCTCGTCCCCACCCGCCCAGCACGCTTGGTCTTCTCCAGCTGATCCACCCTTCTTGCAAGTTGCTGATATTTCCTTTTACATCAGCTTGCTGCACAAAAAGTTGGCTTTTCTCCCTTCCAAATTTAGCTCTGTTTAGGCACTACAATAGCCAAGAGTAGGGATCGGTGACTGTTTTTTTCCAAAACATTGTCTCGTGACTAGGATTAAGGAAGGGAACTGCTCAGCTGAAGAAAGGAGATGCTTGATTTTCCTAATGGGGACATGAAGTTCTCCTCTATCCAGTCACTGGCTG
Source organism: Eurypyga helias (assembly GCF_000690775.1). Taxonomy (NCBI): domain Eukaryota; kingdom Metazoa; phylum Chordata; class Aves; order Eurypygiformes; family Eurypygidae; genus Eurypyga; species Eurypyga helias. The sequence continues at coordinate 19,726 of NW_010269782.1, forward strand.
TGTCCAGGAGTGCTCCTGGAGCCTTATTCCCATGTCATTAATCCATCTCTCACACCCATGCTGTCTGCTGCTGGTAGGCAGAGGTCTTCTGAGGAAGCACAGGGATGCTCTGCAAGGAGGACACGCAGCAATGCACCCCTGCACGTATGGCTTCTCATTGGAAAGAGTAGAACAGCAGCTCCTGAGACGCTAATGAGGGCTCCACATTGAGGATATCAGTGCTTTAGGTCCTTGTATTCTGCAGAGATAGTTTAACTTTTGCAGGGTAATTGTATTTGCAAGTGCCTGCAGTGCAGGTTAAATTCAAATACCCCACAGCTGTAGCCTGCTGTGCTAGTACAACGTTTGGAAATGGCCTCGCTGAGTACTGTACTATTCTTAGCCTGATTTCCTAAACTAGCACAACTGATGGGAGTGGGCTGTGTGTGTCTGCTTCCTCCCTTCCTTTTCACATTCAATCAGGTACCCATTGGCCAATTTTAAGCAAATTTTCAGGGGAATAGAGATCTTGGAGATATTAAGCTCCTCCTATGCATTCAGTGAAAATAAGTAATGAGGAAGACTCAAACCACAGCCCTCAGTAATGAAGAAGGCTCAGTATGATTCTAAGTTATTAAACATCAAAGATGCCACACAGAATTAACCGTAAGGTGTTTGGCTTCAGGAGAAGCCCAAGTCAGACCTGGTTAACAAGGTGATAACCCAACCACAGCCCCAGGAGAGAAGGTTGCCAGCTTTTCCTACTCCCAGATTTCCTATTAGGCAAAGATGGGCTGTGTTTGAGCAGTAAGATGAGATCTAAGGAGCACGAGGAGAGCTCTTTCTGGTGCAGGGACATGAGCAGAGGACCACAGAACAAGACGCACTGCTGAGCAGATCCTCTCTGCGTGAGCAGATCTGCAGAAAGCTAAGGCAGCTTCATGGAATGATGGTCCCTGTGCCATTGCTGTGAGGGATGATGTAGGATGCTCTGTTACTGGAAGAGAAGGATAATTTGGTCACTGAGAGTGGGTACTACTCTTGAACCTGCTTTCTAGTGCCTGTGCTGAACCATGTGATCATGGTGTATCCGATTTTCTCTGGGAGAGTTAAAAGGGAAGAAGAAAGTTAAAAGGGAAGCTGACCTTTTGAGGAAGCACACTTCAAAACTGCAGCCATAGCGGGGTTCCAATGGGGACATGCAAGCCAGCAGCAGACCTTACCCAGGGGCTTGGTGAGTTCTTCATCTTGAAGTCTCAAAGAGCCAAGATCTCAGGTGGAAGGCTCCAGCTGCCATGAGAGCTGTAGCGTTGCTGCAGTAGCAGTTTCTTCAGGCTTTTTGCAGAGGGACGGGATGGATGGTCACAATAAGACCAGTTGGTCTAGGACTCAGGGCTGCCTTCTCTGATCTGCAAGCCTAAATTCAATACCATCCCCAGCAACTTTTCTCCTCCATTACATCTTCCACCAGAGGAACTCAAAATATTGTCTCAGTAACCACTACTAAAATTAACTCATTTTTAAGTCTCTCCATGCAGAGAGAGAGGGACTTTTTTCTGAAGTCGCTGTGTTATGTTGTCATGCCAATGTGACAAAGCTGCTGCTCGATGAGACGCCTTCCCACCCAGCCCTTGCCCTTGCCCAGGCTGCTCCCTCGTGGCCCCTCGTGCATGGTGATTCACCAGCAGCGGCTGGAGCTCCAAGGCTAAGATAGATTGCGATGGAAATAAAAGGAGCGACTTTTACAGCGGCTTTTATTGCCAGCTGGGGAAGTACAATACTGCATAAATAAAATCCATTATGGTTATGACAGCTCTGTGGTCCTTGGAAGATAAATAATACTTTGCACTTACATAGTGCCTTTCATCCAGGAACCTCAGAGCTCTTTGCTTACATTAACGAAGCCTCATGATGCCCATAGTAGGATGGTAAATACAGCACCCCCCCTTATCAGATGAACATACCAAGTCAGAGAGTCAGCACCTTCAGTGCAGAGAGGACAAGACAGCAGCTTGAGTTACACACAGCTCTTCCACTGGCTTGCCTTGGGCAAATAATTTAAGGTCCTTGTCATCTCAGCTGTTTCCAGTAAGGTGGACGTCACCTGTCCCTTCCGCAGCGGTGGCATGGGTTGACTAGCTCGCGGTGGGCAGGCTCAGCGAGTCGCTCATGATGCGGTCGTTGGCTTGCTAGCAGTGTGGTGGCATAGCCCCAGTGGACCTGCCAGCTGTGGCTCGTGTTCCCTTACTCCAGTATCCTCAAAATTATGCTGACCATCATCCCTTTACAGACATTTTTACAGCTGGATTTTGGATAAATATATAAATAAAAAGGAAACAACCCCATGAAAGTGGATGGTTTAGGGGCAGCAGTGTCAGCGGTGTCGTGTTGTGGGTGAATTCCCTATAGATGGTGTATATTGGGATTCACCTATGCAGTGCAGATAGTAGCCCTGTGTGGTTTCTTCCATACAGAAATCACAGATAACGTCGTTCCCTGCTCATTGCAACAGCCCTGAGTGTACAATAAGACTGTGGATTTCCATCCTTCTTTGATAGAGTCTCAGATGTTGCAAGGATGGATGGGAACTGTTTCTTTTACCAGGCTCACATGTTGGGCATACAGCTCTGTCTCACCCTGCCCACTTCCATATCGATGCCTCCTATATCTTGGAGCTGATCGTTAGTTTTCCCTCTCGTTTTACAGGGTTACCATCCGTTGCCTCATGAAGCTGAAATCGCACACACCAAAAAGCTGTTCAGAAGACGGAGAAACGACCGGAGGTAGGTGAAACCCCTTTAATGTGTGTTTTACGCTTCTCTTCTTCATTGCAGCGCTCCCCGCACAGTCGTTGGGCAGTACTGCTGCTTAGCAGCTGCCAGCGTTAGGTTAATGCATGAACCTTCATCTGAGCACTGACATTCTCAAAATGCTAAGTCTGTCCATCCCCCTGGTTTGTCTTTTAGATCTGGGATATGTCCTATGTTGTCCCAGGAGTATATTAAGGACCTCCTCTTCCCTTTATTCCAGCATACCCAAATTCCCGCGCTTGTATTAGAAGAGGCAGCTGGCAAGGTATTATCTGTAAAAGCTTTGAGTCCTTGCCACTTGTTTCCTGTCTTTCGATTGAATAGCAAAATTCGCTGACTTTCAGGGTCTCCTGCAAAGTGGGTTTGCAGCAAGCCTCACGTCTGTCTGTCTGTCTGAAGGAGGGGATGTGCGAAAGGGAGCTGAGTTCCTGTGTCATTGGTGATTTCAATCCACTGAGTTAATTTAATTGGGTCAATGATGTATTTAATTGTGTAAATTGCATATTTAATTATATGAGGGCATCTAGAGTCCTTGACAGGAATCATAACTATAGTTAAATATGAAAATAATTCAGGGATAGGGAGTTGGTTGTACATGCAGCTTTATTTCTGCCGGCGTGTTCTGCTGTGGCTGAGACAACACAACTGGGGCAATAAAGCTTTACTAAAACCAGGAGTTTGCAAAGTTAACGTTGTTGAACAGGAGAAAAGGCGTCCAATCTTTTCTCCCAGGGTGATCTGAAATCTGTGCCTGAGCTGCGATGTCTCATGGGGTAGTTTTCAGGGGAGTCCTGCAGACACCTGTAATATTAGTTGGAGTGTGTCCTTAAATCTGCCCATGACTTCTCGACTCGTGAACAGCCATGATACGGTTAACTCTGTGCTTCGTTTGGTTTTCCTGAATTTTACCAAGCAACCAAAAAACAGCTGAAAAGAGTTTGCTCAGGCATCCTAGAAACATTCTTCTGTGGGCAGGGCGGTTTGTCAGCAGCAAACTCCGTTTTCTCTCCTCTTTGGGTCTCCCTCCTTTTTTCCTGTATGCAGTTTAAAAGGCAATTTAGTCTTGTGATTCAGGGTGAAAAAAGGTCATGTTTCAGCTGGGTTGCAGCCCTATGATCACCAAAACATGGTTAAACCCAAGCTGAAGCCTGGTTGTGTTGCAAGAGCGAGCTCTGTGGGCCTCCTCACAGTGCTGGGCTGGGCTCCCCGACAAATCGCAGCAGAGGTTGTAGCATCCTGCTCCCGTTCTCCCAGCTCACCGAATGAGTCTTCCTCTGATGTCTGAAGAGTTCATGATGCTGAGGGAGAGAGCCAAGGGGTCTCCTGCCTGAAGCCCCATGCCCAAAGCTGTGCTGGACCAGAGCCATGGAGTTGTGTGTTGGTTCTTCCCTCCTGTCTGTAAAACCAGCCAGTCCAAGGGACAATGACAGATGTGTATTTCTTTTCTTTCTCTTTCTGGTCCCTTCAGATAAAACACCGTCAGGCAGAAGCATATAGCCCTCCAGGGCATCCCTGTCTCCAGCACAGATGGCAAGGAGAGATAGCAAAAGAAACTGCCTTGGGCTGGGGTTGGAAGCTCATGGGGTGAGATACAGCCCAGATCAGGTAGCACTGGGATAATATCCCAGGAGGAGAGACAGAAGCTTTAAAACCCAATTGATACAGCATCATGTGGGAGGAGACAGACATGGGACCATTTCAGCCCTACGTACTCACAAATTAAATGAAATGGGAAGAGCAGAGGGGATGCTGTCCTGCCCAAGTCCTGCACCAACATCCATGGTGTTGTCCAAGCTAAGACAGAGATATACTTATTTTAGTTGCAAAATGCTAAAAAAACCCAGGTTAAGGGAGTGGAGTGGAATAGCAGTCTCTTAAATAATTATTTAAGCTGAAAAGGCATGGTCCGATAACCCCCTCTCCCCATGCATGGTTTGATACTGGGGATTTTCAGGGTCCCTATGCCTCTGTGGTACATTTGGGACTAGGAGGGCAGTTTTAGTCCTTCTAGTGCCACTTAAGATGCTCCCAGAGAGCACTCAGTCCTTAAAACTGTTTTCTAGCAGTAAGTGAGGTCCCAGAGTAGTTATTGTATGAGAAAAACATGGTAGAAATAGGGAAAAAAAAGGAATAGAAAAGAAACCCCAGACTGTGTTTGAGCACAAAGAGGTTACAAAGCTCTTCACGCTTTGTTGAAGCCCTGTTATCTTAATGTCCCAGGCATAATTCTGGGGGAGAAAGGCTTCATTTCAGAACCGGTGGAGCTACACAAGTGGTATAAACATCCCTCAGGATGAGATCTTGTGGCCAACAAAACATTTGGGGGTTACGGGCTTTTTGTTTTAAACCTCATCTGGATACAGAGACACTCAAAATTGCAAGAGAACGGATGGGGCATTGGAGGAGGCGAGGTTTGGCAGAGGCTGAGTGAGGCCATTTGGTGGTGCACAAGTTGGCAGAGGGGTTAGGAAGCAGCTCAGGATGCCTGGACCCAAAGGAAGAAGAGCTGGTTTCTTTGAAGGGGTTGGTAGCAGCCAAGGGTGGGAGTGGAGTTGACATGCAGTGGACCTGCAAGAAGAGAGGTTGTCCTTCTCCATTGGTTAGAAGCCGCAAAGCCCTGGCGCAGTTGGGTCTGGTGTTCATGGGGCAACTTTTCACAGAATCACAGAGGTTGGGAAAGACCTGTAAGACCATCCAGTCCAACTGTCAACCCAACACCCCCATACCCACTAGATCATGTCCTCAAGGTCACATTCCTTGAACACCTCCAGGGAGGGTGACTCCACCACTTCCCTGGGTGGCCTGTTTGCCCCTTCTACTGGCGACACTGGGCACTTGGCACTACGCAGTCCCCAAGCCCCCACAGTCAGTGCCTGTCTGTGGTGCACCAGGACCTACCTCATCCAAGAAGGAAGACACATCCCAGGTGACCATGGTGGTCATCCTCCTGCCATGTGCAATAGTCACAGCTCGCAAGTGGACATCCTGCTTGGGTTGCGGAGCCAACTGCCCCTTCTACTGGCGACACTGGGCACTTGGCACTACGCAGTCCCCAAGCCCCCACAGTCAGTGCCTGTCTGTGGTGCACCAGGACCTACCTCATCCAAGAAGGAAGACACATCCCAGGTGACCATGGTGGTCATCCTCCTGCCATGTGCAATAGTCACAGCTCGCAAGTGGACATCCTGCTTGGGTTGCGGAGCCAACCCCCAGGCTGACCTCTGCACAGGTCCAGCCAGCCTTGTCTGCTTGTAGCTGACCTTCAGGTTAGCTGGTGCTTTATATAGCACAGCTATTATAAAAGAGCTGATAAAGCACACTGGCACCCAGAAATCTGCCTATTTTTTCCAGCTGGTCTTACAAATGATACCGGTTCCTCCCCAGAGTGCATGCGGGCTCCTCCCGTGTCCCTGACGGTGACATTCAGAAGAGGCCACGTCTTGGGCTAGCGAAGCACCTTTTGTTTCTCGTGCGAAATGGCGCTGACGTCCGGCGTGCTATAAATAGTGCCCGTCCCCACTTCCTTCCCGTCACCTTTCCTCGGGAAATGCTGTCACGGCGTTGCAGAGGAGCGTGTCTCACCTACCCTGAGGTCTCTGCTGTGCACCTTCCACTCCCCTGGGCAGAGGCAACCCTATGGGTGTGCAACCATAGGTCTCTCCATGCATATATGATGTTTTTACGTTCCATGAGTCATTTGTCCATGGGACGCACGCTTCATTTTTTGTGCAAGGTAGAAATGAAGAGTGGATTATTAAAACAAGGCCAAGTGCAAGGTCCTGCACCTGGGTTGGGGCAATCCCAAGCACAAGGACAGGCTGGGTGGGGAATGGATAGAGAGCAGCTCTGAGGAGAAGGACTTGGGGTACTGGGGGATGAAAAGCTGGACATGAGCCGGCTGTGTGCGCTGGCAGCCCAGAAAGCCAACCGTATCCTGGGCTGGATCCAGAGCAGCGTGGCCAGGGGGGCGAGGGAGGGGATTCTCCCCCTCTGCTCTGCTCTGGGGAGACCCCCCCTGGAGTGCTGCGTCGAGCTGTGGGACCCCCAACAGCAGAAGGACATCAGGACACCTCTCCTATGATGAAAGGCTGCAAGAATTGGGCTTGTTCAGCCTGGAGAAGAGGAG
>NW_010269782.1:26925-29205 GCF_000690775.1 Eurypyga helias
GGGTTGGAACTAGATGATCTTTAAGGTCCCTTCCAACCCAAACCATTCTATGATTCTAAAACAGGCTTTGACTTTCCCAGTTAACAACCACTCTGTTCCCGTTGGCATATTGTTGGTAACAGCGCTCAACATCAGAGCCACGTCTGGTAGAGGGTTTGGCTGCACGGGATGTTTAAAAAGCCTACAAGAGGTAGGCAAAGACGTTATCGTCAGGGCAGGAGACCAGGGAGTGGTGTCACCCTCCCTACTTCACCCGCCAGAAATCCATGCCCTGGGTTTTCTCTGTTGGTTTGGACGTACGAGGTGAAAGTGCCGCCTTTTGATGATGAGGGTGGTGGCCATCGCCACTTGATGGGAATGTTGAAGGAGAGCAGCAGAGGCAAACTTTTTTGTAGATGTCCATGTCAGCAAGTGATGAATACTGATGAGGGTTTTATTGTTGAAACACTAATCTGCTATTTGCTGCCACACAAAACCCACCCAACCTAGATATCACCAAAGGCAACCTGACTTGACCTCCCTTAGGCCTCTTGGTTTGACCTCTAGTGAAGGAGGGATTTTCCCTGGGTGGTAGCAGGACCTCTCCTGCCTTTATCTCCTGTAAGTAGTAATAGAAAATAAATACTCTAGCACCCATTTCTCAAGTGCGCTCCTTCTGCCCTTCCCAGCCCGCTGCCTCTCTGCTAACAGAGAACAAGCTGTGCTGGGATGTGGTCTCCTCTGGCAGCTGGACTCTGAGTTTGTCTCACTCTTTTTCACAGAGTTCCTGAAAACACCACTTAAGTATGTACTGAAGCATTGCAAGTCAGCTTGGTGTGGCTGACAGTTTCTCCAGTTCCCGTGGCATCCTGGGATGATGTGTTTTGGGATGGAGAGTCTGGCCAGCCAAACCCCATAGCCTGGAGATGCATGCACAGGGGCTTTCACCAGCTTTGTAGAAATGATAAAAAATGTTGCCCAGTTTAGATAGGATTTACAAGGAATTTATGGAGTTAATATATGGATTAAGACAGGTGGTTTTGTACTACTTCTTCATCTTCTGGTTAACAGAGTACTGTTACGTTCTGCATCACCTAAGGAAGGGGACAGTTTTGGTGTGGACCAACAAAAGGTTGCTGGGGAAGTCCTAAAAAAGTTTGTGCCATTGTAGTCACATCGGTTCAATCACACCTTGTTGGATTAAAAAGCCAAATCAGGATGAAAACCTTACCAAAAGGAAATCCTCATGTGTGTATAGGTGCTGGCTGGTATCTCATGGGGCTTCTCATGGTCGGTGCACGAGAAGGGACAGAAAGGATTACAGAGGGAAACACAGCCCCGTGACTCGGAGAGGATGGAGTAGAAGTGTAAGAGTTAATCAACCTTCTTTTTCCAAAAGTCATCTGAATTTCTCTTTTCAGCAGAAAAGGTGTGGATCCCTTGTGCTTCTTCCATGTGCAGCTGGCCTGTCTCCAGGCTTTGGGGTGACCAGAGCCACAAAGGGCTGTTTTGTCTGTCCCAGCCAGGGCTGTTGGGGACCAAGGCTGGCCTTGGGTGAAGGACTGTCACCCTTCGCTGTGTCTGAGTTTCATGTCATCTCCTTCTCCTGTTGGATGAGGGCTTAAGGGGGCATTTCTGCACATGGGATATCAGTCCCCATAAAGCCAGTCTGTGGAGATAAAGAGATGGAGCAGAAGACTGCGTAGGTCCTCCTGGCTCATACACAGAGAGAAGGGGTGAGAGCAGAGAGACTGGTGTACATTCCCCATCTCCCCTCAGCATGCCCCAAATACCTGTGGCTTTTGACAACAGTATTACAGAAATGTCCCCAGGTTTTCTCCTGCATTGTCCCAGTTTGCTTCCTACCGTTAACTTGGCTTTACACTTAAATGATCAGGAAAAAACAGTCTGGATTTTGTGTGTGTTGTTTTCTGTTTTTAATTAGATTCAGAGCTGAGGGAGGCAGAAATATCCTCCTTCCCTGGAGAGCCCCGGGTGGCTGTCAGGGACGGTTTCCTCTTCCTGAAGCAGGAGGGTTGTGTAAGTGCCGCTGACCTCTCCTGCTCACGCCCACGCCGAAAACCGGGTTAGCTGGGGTGAGTGCACAGGGGCGGGCACCCCTGTCCTGCCTCCCTGTTGGGAGCCTGGCTCATCCCAACGGGCCACTACGTTGCTGAGGGACCTCCTGGGGCTCATCCCAGTTGGTCCACGTGGCCCCGGCCATGGTCTTGCACAGAGGTGAGCGTGGTCCTGCATAGACACAGCCCAAAGGACAGTCACAGCGGGCTCGGAGCCAGGCAG
>NW_010269782.1:29259-37949 GCF_000690775.1 Eurypyga helias
CCATTATATTTGATTTTACAGACCCTCAGGGACACTCAACCACCTACAGTGATTAGTTCAACTGATTAAACTGCTTTTCCTCTTGTGGCAAACTCCTTTTGTGAAGGGTTTTCAATAGCCATGCTGCTCGGGACATTGTTCCTGTACAATTTCCTTTCAAAACACCATAAAGGGCACTCTACCCTGTCATAAAACATCACAGGAGTCAGCTTTGCCCGGCTTGCTCCTTGAAGGGCAAGATCTCCTCATTCAGGGAGGAGGTATGGGGTCGGGTGGGCGTGCAGGATTTAAATGAGATGAGAAGTAAAACAAAAGTTTTCTGCCTTTTTTTTTTTCCTGTTTGTTAATACAAGGATCCAGGGTCACCCAGAGAAGTGAAGGATAAAATGAACTTGAAATCCCAGAGAAGGAAATGTTGCTTTGCACATGTCAGCTGATTCAGCCTTGCCCAGCAGTGTCTGGGAGCGGATGCGGATGCTCTCGAGGTACCCGGGGGTAGACAGCGCAGGGGGAGAATGGCTGTTTCTGCGGAAAAAGCACGGTGCTGTGAACAGCAAGCAGATAAAACTGGCTGTTTAACTAAGACTGGAAATCAGAGGAAGGCCTGCCTCGATTGCCACCAAGGGAGTAATAGATGTAGGGAATGGGAGGGAGTTGCACAAGGGCCTTCATCCCCGTGTTTGTAGTTACTGCCATACCCTCTCGTGAGGCTATCAGGTAGGTCTGTACAAGCATGTGGTGTCGTTGGGACCTGGTTACTTCATCAGCTGCTTTTTGGGCAAGGTGATGGTGGCGCGAGGCAGAGATGATATCAGGAGGGGTCAAGCAGGAGCCCCTTCCTACCCACCGAGCCATGCTGGCCAGACACACTGGCATCACCCACTGCCCTTCCTTCCAGGAGTTGAGGAGAAGGCTCTGCCAGGGGTCACAGTGCTGGGACCCCGCTCCTGGGAGGAGGTTGTGGAGAACAAAGCCTGCACCAGGCTCCCCACTGAAGGAGCGGTCCTTGAATGATCAAAAAGCCGCCTCCTGATGACCCACGGGCATCCGGCTGCGGGTGACTCAGCCGCGGGTGGAGCTGCTGGGCGACACTGCAGCTTCTCATCCCGAGGGACCCCTTGGACCTGAGATCTGGAGGTGGTTTGATGCCATCAAGACCCCTCACTGCCTTTGCCCCACGCTCTGGGCTCAGTGAACAAGACACAGCATGTCATGGGGCTGCAGCAGTCCAACACCATCCCTGTGCAGTACTCTCAGCTCAGGTATCTACAGGGTACAGATGATCCAGTACCTCTGCAGAAGATATCTGAAGTTCAACCAAGTTTACATCTGGCATCATTCCTGGACTGCCTTATCTAAGAGCCACTTGCCTGCCCCAGCACCATCCCTGGAGCTGCATGCATAGGGCCTTCCCACTAGCCGAAAGGTCCGTGTGAAACACCAGTAGCAGTAAGGTGGAGCAGCTGGTATTTAGCATCCATGGGGGAGTTTATTTTGTCTGTCACCCATGTTCCAAGCTGTGGTGAGGTGAGTCGGGGTCTTCCACCCAGCTGCTCTTGTTTCTGCCACTGTGATCAGCTCTGAGCCCTTACACACTTGAGGGTGTCAGTGAAAATCTGCCCAGCCGTGAGTCAGCTCTGGAGGCCGATGGCGTGGCTGTGATCCTACCGGCAAAACACACCGCAAAAGGCGATGCCTTATTTTGCAGTTCCTTTCGAGATGGTAGCAACAACTAAAAGGATTTTGCATTTCCTGTGATGCAGAAAAAATGTACTTCTGTAAATATCAGAGCACTCTGTGGGCTCAAGACTAATGTAACGAGAAAAATAATCCTCCATGAGCTCAACAGGACGCGCTCCATATGAGGAGGACTTCAGGAGATGCGTATCCGTTAATGTTCTCCATATTTTCTCAGTCGTCCTTGTGTACCTAGCTAAAGGCATGGTGCAGAAGGGTTAAAAGATACTCATCTAGGCAAATTTAATCCTTTCCTTTCATTGTACCTTTTTTTTAATGCCAAGAGGCAGCGGCAGGAGAACTGGGTGCGTTTCCCAGCTGCAGGGTTGCCACCTCTCTATTGAGAGCGGCTTTGTCATTACATAAAAACTCTACAACACAAGACTTTTTATTCCCGTTTTTTTTTTTACGATCTTGGTGACTGAAGTGACCCCTGTCCCGCAGACTAAATTTAACCTGAATTGCCAAGCTGCCAGTAGACTTTATGGCATCAGGAGGCTTTTGCAGGTTGTTTTTCTCCATCTCTGCAGCTGATTGAATGACTTTATGTACAACCAGCAAAACATTTTACTGTTATGAAACCTCAATAGAAATTCAATGGCCTGCTGGATAAGCTCAGGGTCTTGTGATGTTACTTCACAGAAAGCAAAATAATTGCTCCAGCAAAAAGTCCAGGAGAACTTCAGCATGTGCCTGTGGTGGAGGGAAATTGATTTCATCAAAATTCAGTATTTATTAGGTATCTTTCTCCCGTGTGCCAGCAGGGGTTGGGCTGGAGGACAGGGAGTTGCTGACACCAACAGCTCTTCACTCCTTTTCTGCTGCTACCCATTCTTGTGAGCATTAAGGAACAGGATCTGGTGGTGGTTCTACAGCTAGGAAGATCAGTAAAGCAACTGCTTTTGTGTCCAAGGCCCTGGCAGGGGACACGAGAGACCTCGTTTCAGTTCTCACCTTTACCAGAGACTGCTGGAATTCACCTCCATGATCACAGCTGCTATTTCAGATGCCTTAGCATGTCATGAAATCCATGCAAGGATCCAGGAGACACTGGAGCTTGTGAAACCTGCACCACAGTGGGGTGGGAGCCACGCAAGATGCACCAGACCGTGTCGAGTGACACCCTGTCTGCATCCCACCACAAATGCTTGGAGAGTTCTGGAAAGCTTCTCACTGAGATCTTCTTGCCCCTCTTCGTAAGAAAAATGAGTCGGGCCCTCTTCTGAGAACAGGTTTCCTTGCTTTATTTCGCCTTCCCATGTTGACCAGAACCAAGGATGTCTGAAAAACAAAGAGCTGTGGGAGGAGTTGAGCCAAAACACCTCACGTCAGAGGAAACTCTGGGACTGGGGTTGGTTTCTGGGCTCTCTTCAGCAAGAACAAAGACTTCAGACTGGGCATCCTGTTCTCTCCCATCTCATGGAGGGAAAACCTCCTCGCAGCCAAGGAAAGCAAGGTTTCCACTGGGGCATTTTCACACTTGCAGAGGGTTTTGCCTTAGCACTTCTTGAGAAACTTTGGGGCAGCAGTCTTCACTTCAGAGTATGTTTGACATCAGTGTTCCTGGTGTCTGAAGAAAATGTGCTTGTATCTGTACCTGGAAGGTGCACATAGCTGATGAGATCCCTCACCTGCATTTGGCTCGACCCCTTGTTGAGGCTGCCTGGCTTCAGTAGCCAGAGCAAGCCCTCCTCACGCATCAGTGGGGTAGGTAGACCCTACCTGGGTCTACCAGGCAAGCCAGCTCAGCACTGCTGATGAGCAGAAGTTGACATCAGCCACTGGTGTTGCAGCAGCCTGGGTGAAGTGTGTGTAGTTTTTCATAGATAGGTATCAACAGCAAACTGTTGTCATCACAGGTGGAAGGGTTTAGACCTGAGCCCCTTCAAGACATTGCCAACTCCTCCTACAACCCTTAACTCGTTTTCACTTCAGTTAATAATTAGCACCTTCTTCTAGAGGTTTCTTCGAGAGAGGAGCTTGTGGGTGGGTGCCTGGTTGATGGATCTGGTGTGTCCCAAGGCAGGAGCTGGCTGAACTGAATGGGTGAGTCTGAGGAGATGGTGGCTTCTCAGGACATGCATGGCAGTGATGCTTTTGGCACTTTCATTTCAGACAAAACATGATCTGGCCCAAACCCTTAGGGCTGGATGGGCTTTTGAGATTTGGTTGTTGAGAGCTGTAGGGTCTTCAGCTCTGCCTAGGCTGTGATGTGGATGTATATGTGCTCCCTTGGGTTTGGTCCTAAAATGTTAAGAGAACAGACATATATATGTCCAGGTGTGTCATGGACACACGAAATCATGGGAGGGTCAGGAATGGACCCTAAAGCAGTATGGCTTGTAGTCCTGTGTGTGAATTTTAAAGCTATTGTCTAGTTTATGTTTAAAGGACAATATTAATCTACATTAAAATCTGCTGCTTTGCATTCATTATCTGATTCTGAGTTCACAGGCATCATAGAATCATAGACTCATAGAATGGTTTGGATTGTGTCACTTGTAACCAAAGTGACCCTTTGGTTACAAGGGTCACTACAGACCCTTGTAAAAAGTCCCCCCTAGGTTCCTTGTAGCCCCCTTCAGGTACTGGAAGGCTGCAATGAGGTCTCCCCGGAGCCTTCCTTTCTCCAGGCTGAACAAGCCTGATCATCTCCTTGTCCACTATTTTGTCTCATTAAAAAAATGGTTTTCCTTCTTGTATACCCTCCTTATCTTTCACTCCTTGCTTAAAGATCTATATGTATGTATGTATACGTAACCAAGATACATACATACATAGCTAAGTTGTCTCGGCATTTTGTCTTGCAAAATCTTTTCTCAGCAGGGCTTTACCAAAAGAAAACTCCATGATTATTCTCACAAGCATCACGTGGACAAGTTAAGAGGTTGGGATAGCAATGGCACACATTGTCTTCAGGCCAGGTATTTTTTTGTGCTGGAAGGGTTGCTAAGAAAAGCCCAAAAATCCCTCAGGAGCGTGCCATGCAAGGTATTTATTTGAAAACACTTTACAAGGAGCTGGCAGCCCATGTTCATGCGATTTTCATGCTGTCTTGCACTATTTCCAGAGCCACTCCCGTGCTGATCTATTCATGGCCAGCGTTAGGGCTCCTTTCACAAATAAAAATAGTCGCAGGAATGGCCCTCACCCTGGATTTTAAGATTGCAAGTTATTTTGGGTGAAGGCGAAGGTGAACGTGTTTTACGGCTGACATGAACGTGTCATTTTTAAGGCTGTGAAGTTTTGGAAAAGCCTCAGAAGCCCATTCACAGAGGTCACCAGGACAAACCTCTCCTGCTGGGCAGGTGAATAGAAATGAGTTCATAATTACGGGGTATAGTAGCGACACGTTTGCTTTTTCACCGTTTTAATTGAGGTTTTTCAGAAAGGAAGAGAACTTAAAACAATACAGAAATGTCTTTTGTTCTTCCAGGGCCATTTACTGAGGGCTTTGCAGTGAGAGGAGAGGATGTTTATTAAAGAAAGCAACAATATCAAGACGTTATTTTAGTGCTGAAGTGCTGTTCCTAGCTGGAACAAAATGCAATGTTTTGGATGGACTGGGTACTTGCTGAAAACTGGCATTGAGCTAAGTGATTTGCAGTGCTTTTAGTGAACTCAACAAATGGTGTTGAAGCAGAAAAAAGAGGAAGGGAAGGAATTGAAAAGGTTGAAAAACTCTTTTCCTTTCCAGTAGGATTTCTAAGTCAAATTAATTAGGTTTAACTTGGGTCTGAACCTGTGGAGCAGCATGTGGAAATCAGGTTTTCATTCTCCTCTTTACATTCCTGTCTCCTCAATGCCCTCCTGGCAGATAATGGGGGTTACTGGAGCCGCCATGAAGACTCTCCTTGGGTGTGCAGAGGGAACATCCCAAACCCACCAGGGATGTCATGGCCCTCCGCGCTGGTCAGGGTGCAGAGGAGTTGAGCCAACATAATGGTGGCTATGAAAAGCTGCCATCTGTGGGAGAGCTCTTCTGAGCAAACTTGGGACCAATAATTTTTTTCCTTTTAAGGAGAAAAGTAAGTCTCCGGTGATGTACTTGCCTGCAATAATGAGTAGCATCTAGCCAAATCATAGTGTTTAGAGTGTAATGATACAAAAAACCTCTTCTAGGCAGCTGAAAGCACCAAAGGAAAGATGCTGTTAAAATAATAGTCACTGTCCTGCTTAAGATTCAGAAACCTTGAGCCAGTGGTGAAGAATAGGCCACATTTTCAGGAAAAGACACGCTGCAGATGCATCTCAGAAAGGAATCACAGAAAATCTCAAGATGGAAGAATTCCATAAGGGTCCTCAAGTCCAACTCCCCCCTCTTTGCAGGACTACCAAAAACTAAGCCACATGACTAAGGAAGCTGTGCTGGCTGAAGCTCAGCATCCTGAAGATGAGGTTCCTCGAGGATTAAATGTTCATATGCATGAAAGTCCCAAACAAGCAGTTGGCACTTGCCCCTCCTGCCCGAGCAGAGTTGGCAGTCACCGATGAGCAGGGGATCAGCCGAGGGGCTGGTTACAGGCAATTTAGAGACAGATCATAATTTCTTTCGGTTTGATTGTCCGCAACATCACTGGGAATTATTACACTAAATGAATTCTCCGAACTGCAGGTCCCTGGAGGACAATATTGTCTCGATGGTTTGTTCCTAAAAGTGCTCAGCTGGGTGATTGCGTTACTGCGGCTTAATGAATTACAGCACGTGAGCTGGGCGGTGGTAATTGCCTGCACGTGCTGCTGGCTGTGTGTGCCGAGTGCCTTAAGCTGCAACCCCTCCACCCAGCTGGGAGATAATTCACCTTATCTTATGGTTGCCATGCCATCCTACATCAGCAGAGGGGTAGGAGCTTTTCATTTGCAATTAGATGTGCTAGTGTTCTGCTGGAGCTGGTTGGGAGGTCAGTAAGGGTAGGAGAGCTGTGACGGGTCACACCAGACCACCTGGCTTGGTGACCAGCAGTGGACACTAAGAGGAGCAGGAGAAGAACAGACAGTACTTCTCCCCAACAGTGCTCTCCTGTTTGTAATGGTTAGACTCAATGATCTTCACGTTCCTTTCCAGCCAAAATGATTCTGTGATTCTTCAGGAATTTATACTTTGAAGACCTTCAGGACCACATTTTCTCACCTTTGTGTCCAGTAGCTTCTCTTGGATTTTCCTTTCATGGCTTTGGCAATGTGCTTTTTGAACCCGTGTAAACCCCTGGTACTCACATCACCTATAACATATCTGCACAGTTTAACTGTGCATTATGTGAAGAAATACCTCCTTTTGCTAATTTGGAACCATCCTTCTTTTCATGTCGTGAGTTAGAGGGCTTACGTGGCTGTACCTGCAGACTACGTCCTTGCTGAGCACTATTTCAGTTGTGTTCAGCAAAGTGGGAGTCAGCATTTCAAACAGGCCTTGCCATTTTGAAAGTGAGACCATCGACAGAAGTGTTCAGCAGTGCCTGCTCTGGGATCATAGAATCACCAAACAGTTTGGGTTGGAAGGGACCTTGAAAAGTCATCTAGTCCTGTGGGACCCATCCAGTTCCAACCCCCCTGCCATGGGCAGAGACACCTTCCACTAGACCAGGTTGCTCCAAGCCTCATCCAGCCTGGCCTTGGACACTTCCAGGGATGGGGCATCCACAGCTTCTCTGGGCAACCTGTCCCAGTGCCTCCCCACCCTCTGCGGGAAGAATTTCTTCCTGATAGCCAATCTAAACCTTTCCTGTTGCAATTTAAACCCACTACCCCTTGTCTTGTCACTACAGGCCCTTGTAAAAAGTCCCCCCCAGGTTCCTTGTAGCCCCCCCCAGGCACTGGAAGGTGCTATAAGGTCTCCCCGGAGCCTTCTCTTCTCCAGGCTGAACACCCCCAACTCCCAGCCTGTCCCTTTGGTAGAGGTGCTCCATCCCTCAGAGCATTTTTGTGACCTTCCACCCAGGGCACCTTACATCTTGGTGTATTGGTATTGCTGTGGTAGCTGATGACTTGACTTAATTATTTTTAACCAACTTGGCAGGAAGGTCCTCACTCTGTGGGCAAGGGTAGGGTGCTGTTGGGTCAATTAGCTGTAGGAAGAGCCACGGGTAGCAATGCAAGAGCTGTCCCCAGGGAAGACAGACAGAGGTGAAACAACGCTGCGGTGTTTTGTTGTCCATCAACCTCAAAAGTTCTTTCTGGCAGAGGGCTGCTCTCAGCATCCCCCCTTTCCCTGTGAGGAAACTGAGGCAGAAAGGAGGGAAGGGGCTGTGGTTGGGCCTTCCCCCATTGCAGACCTTCCAGTGAACCCATGGCCACCAGATCCTCTTATGTGCAAACCCCGTCACCCATGAGACTGTCCTTCAAAGCTGCTCTTTCAGTGTCATGTAGTGCAAAACACAACCGTCTACGTGATGCTATTACAGCCAGCCAGAATTGAGGGAAGGAAATATAGCGGCAGGTTCCTCTGCACTAGGAAACCGATCTGCTATTGAAAAAGCTTTCTCTTTGGTGGAGTGTTTCCGGCACAGCTCCTCAGTACTGGAAAAGGGTTTATCCATCTACACATTGTTTTCCAGCAAGAGTTCATGGAGGTGCTGTCAGCAGCCAATCGCTGGAGTGAATATAAAAGTTAAATAACTTTGTTCTTTCTCCTGCTTTCAAGCCTTGAATATAAATGTGGCATTGCTGGAGATTGGTTGAAACGAGCACCAGGGGCTTTATGCCACCAGGATGCTCTCCAAAGTTATCTGGCAACCGAACTGAGAGGTGAGGGTGAGCAGAGGTTGATGCTTTTGATGGGGAAAAAAAAAAGAGTTTTATGGCATCCCCTATGTCACACAAGGTCTTTCCATGAGACCCGGCCCATCTGAAGAAGCTTAGCAGCACTTCAGTGGTGTGGCTGCACAGTTTGGGTGATGACTTACAGTTTTTTGGCCACGGCAAGTAGCCACCCTCTCTGCAGGAGAGCATTTATC